>NW_010513901.1:6459-22284 GCF_000687285.1 Phaethon lepturus
TTGGGGGAGTTCAGGAGATCAGCTGAACATCTCCTTTGCTTCCTCACGAGGACGTGTGGCTCGGCCTGCAACCCAGTCACTGCCTTCTGTTTGCTTCAGCTCTGCTCTTACCCCTCAGGTCTGTACCTGTGCTGGCCTCATTTGCTATGCTTGCTTCTTGCCTTAATTTTTGTTAGGTGATCTTCAGGGAATGTTCTTATCAGTTATTTCTGAAAAAACAAAGTATATTATATTTCCACGTGCCTGCCGCAATGGTAAGATCTTAAAAGATCTCCAGCAAGCTAGTTATGACCTTTATCTCTTAAATCAATGTTGGGTGCCTGTCAAAACATATTTTCCATAGCCCCTGCTCACTGTGAAATGTTTGTCATATAACCTCTATGCCAAAAGCTGGTATTAAATTAACTTGTCCATAATTCTGTCCATCCTTCTTCAGTAGTGTTCAGCTATTTTATAAATATACTGTACCTGTTTGGGTATGGCAAAAATGACGTTATCCTTCTAAGAACACTTTCTTAAACCTGTATCTTCTGCCATTTATGGAAGAGAGGCGTTATTTTTTGTACAAAGAGAATCTTAACATACATGATGTAAGCTTGTACTATTAAATGCCCCAAACCTCTATTTACTTCACAGTCAAAGTAATATTATGGAGAAATCAACACTGAAGGCTCAAAGCAAAAGAAAATCTAGCTACAGAGCTTTCCTTGTTCTGCTTTTCCTTTAAGCCAAACTATGGTTTGAATGCATCTGCTCTGCAGTCACAGGACTTTCCGAAGCCAGAGGTTTTGTTGCCGTAGGCTACAGGTCAGTGGATACACCAAAACCTGCCTGAGTAGCAGGATAAGTTAGTCTGTGCCATGGTAGCACAGGAGGCTTCTGATTTTTGCACTCCTCTATCAGGTATATTGCAAATGCACATCTATTGTGCTATTTCAGGTAGTGCGAGGAGGCTTATTCTCCAAAAAGTTTTTTATTTTTCCTGGCTGTGAATTGAGAGCTTGTCATGATAGTTTTGTGTCAGACTGGGTAAAGAGTCTTTTCTATGGCTATTTTCTGAATAATTGTAATGTTCTAATATTTTTCAATCTTTTGACTAGTGTGACAAAAAACTTTCTTCATTTCCATCTTCATTTCCTTTCAGTCTCTTAGCGATGTATCGCTAGACGTAGTACTTCGTCTATTTTAATATATGACTAATCTTTTCAGACCCATTTCCATTGCTATCTGTGCACTACAATTGCTGACTGTATTATACCATGGAATACGGTATGCAGCAGTCCATCAATCCTCTTTCTTCATCTAAAGGCAGAAAATATATAGTAATTGCTTAATAAATCTGCCATTTCTTTATCTCAGTCTCCAATTCCCCATTTGCATTTTTAGTAGTTTTATCTTCAGGGCTGGCTGGTCATCTAACCAAGACAGGGTGATAGCTAACTTTTATAGTACAGAAAGCAATAGGATTCAATGGTGAATTAATATTTTTTATTATTATTAATGGGTACTAAATCTTGATGGAATTGTTAATGTTATGCATAGGTCCAACAAACCCCTGCAGAACTTGTCTTGGGCACCTGGGATGGATAGTGTCCTCCATTTGCCTTGGGGTTGTAACCCCAGGAAGTTTCCTGAATTTTAACACAAAGAATTCAACAACAAATTCAGGGCCGAATTCCAGCAAGATCAGCTTTTCCTATATTCTTCAGCAACTCTTTGCCAAAAGGACTACCATATTTTTAATGATGTATTAATGGTATATTATTGGTACAGGGGTTTCTTTTTTCCTGCTAAGCAATTACATGTCCACCACCTGTGATCCTACTTTTCTGCTACAGTAATAGAGATACCATGTTAGCAGAGGATCTGAAAGGAGCTAAAACTATTAGTGATTCGAGTTGCTTTTACATATTGACAAGAATTGTTTGCCATGAAGAAACCTTAAAGTTCTATCTAAGAAAAACAAAGGACAACTACAAAGGCTTTCAGCTTGTTTATCAATCACACTTTTGTTTTACACCTTTTTCTGTGTTGCATCAAAGAAGCTTAAGAATACTCCAATACCTAAATGAAGTTTAATTTTCTGTGCATTGGTTGCCTTCTGAACTTGTCTGAGTTGCATGATAGGGAGGATTTGCAAGACAACATTTATTGCTGGTCTTGCTTATCTGTTTCTGAACTGGAGTTTCTGTTGAGCGGATCTTCAGATTTGATACTGAAAATTTTCAGCATTTAGGAAGCACAAACTGCTGCAGACTCCTAAAGCATATCTCATCAGCAAAACAGCCTTTTGTCACCATATTTCACCCATCCTACCCCTCCTACTCCGCAGGCTTAAGTGAGAACATCAAAGTGAATTCAAGATCCCTGTCTTCATCTTCAGGGAACTCCATAGCATGAGTCCTCAGGTATCTAAAAGGTCTTAAGAAATTGCAGCATAAAGCCTGCTTTGGTAAACTGGCACAATGCACCTTCCTGTATAGGATTAAATTTCATTTCTGATGATGGTAAAACTCTTAAGTCTGTGCTTGAGACCATGGACTATACTGGGGCTTTGGACAAACACAAATCTTGCAAGCTTCTCCTCTACTTAAACTATGCCCTTGCTGGAAAAAATACAGAGCAATAGACAGAAAAAAAACTTTTTAAAAGCAAACTAGAAAACCCACCAAATCAAGATGTTGATTGCCTGTGCTCCTGAGGGACTGTTAATAAATGCAAACACATGCTGATATTTAGTTATCTTACTTAAATAAATACTCAGAAAGTATTAAAAGCAACCTGTGGAGGACTTCCATAGAACTGTCAAAATGCTGCTTGCTACTGTTACAATCTACATCGAAATCCAGGAATGATATAAAATCCCTCATTTATTTTTGATTGAGTGACAAAGCAAGAGGAACAAGCAATTTTGAGAAAGTAAGCACAATGATACGACACGCAGCTCCAGCCTTATCATTCAGGGAACCTAGGAGAAGATTTTTCTTTCTAGGGGAATAGAGGTACGTAAGGGAATACATAGTGGAAGAATTACTGCTTTAACTTTTACATTTTCAAAATAATGGGAAAAATAAAAAAGAAAAGCTTTCGTAGTTAAGCTGAACAAATATTTCTTCATGGAATCTCATAGCGTAATCTTTTTCAGACAGAAAATTGACCAATTTCAAGTATGTCACACGAATCAGGCTTCCTGTGGCATGTGGTCCAACACAAGCTGGATACAAATGGGGAGGCTACCTCAGATCCTTAAAGTAAATGTTTTAATTTTGACAAACAAGCACAGCAAGAGACAGAAATGTATTCTGTAGACAAGAAAGAGAGATTTTAAGACTGTGGATCTTAAAAAAGTAGTTACAAGGACATTTAATCCAGACTTATGATAGAATTGCTGCTTGAAAGGTGGGATAGCCACATCCAGTTAATTTACTGTTTTTTAGAGAACTATATATGTAAACTATAATCAAAGATCTTAGTGTATATGTCCTTGCCATGTGTGTATATCTCCCTTTTCTCCTATAACAGAGGAACAGCCTCTTTCTTACTCTTCAGTTTGATTCTGATTCACCTAGGGATCTCAAATTCCTTTCAATTTTTCAGACTATTCAATTTTAAAAAATACTCTCATTGCTTCTATTGTTCTTGATTATTCAATCTTACTTGATAAAATTGGTCTCTGCTGCCCTATTTCCTTTTAGCTTCAGCTTGGATGAATTTCAGTTATCTCCTATTCCTTTTGTGCTTTCCTTTGCTAGCTTTCTTTTATGCTGTTGAATTTTGATCACGTTTCCTTAGAGCATTTTACATTCTTTCAAAGCTACTTATATTAAAAGAAAATAGCTTTGTTTCTTATGATACCACTTGCACTCCTGGGTGTTTACGTTGAATGACAGTGCTTTAGCTAAGTGTTCCCTAATATCAAATTCACCTGCTTTACTTTTTCCTCCTTTGGCATACAAGTTCATGGATAGCCTTTTTCCACATTGCCTTGTCAGGAAACCAAAAGAATCAATCCCACTCCCTTTTAAAGCCAATGGTAGAACTCCTCCTGATTTACCGAGGATGAGGATCAAGGCTTCTTGTAGATGTCCCTAGAAATATCTCCACGTTCCATGATCTGCAGTTCTCCCAAACAATACCTCTGCATTCTTCACAGGTCTCATGAAACCTTTCCTGCTGTTCTACAGGTGTACAGCAGCATACATGATGTATCTAACAGGCAAAATGAACACCTGTATTTCTTAGCATCTATCATTCTTTACCATTAACATTGACCCTCTTCCTGCACTGCATTTTGCTATCCATTTGATAAAATATGCATTCTGGTATTTTTAGTTCCGTGTGATGTTTGTCCTTCAGTCAACCCTTGATATATTTGAGGGGGTAGGATATGTGGGGAAGTGTATGTGTGGGGTTTTTTATTTTTTAAAAGAAGTAATCAGTATTTTCTAAATGTCTTTTTGGTGGTAAAAAGGCAAGCCAGTCTTTGCTAACTGTGTAACAGTTGCATATCAAGGCTTATATCTGTAGATAAAGCACAAGTTACTTCACTTAATAAAATCTCTGAAGTCTGGTTTTAATGACTATGCTTCTGCAATGATGGCCACAGTAAAAGCCTGAAACTGCCATGACTAAAATAAAAAATTGAACCATTTTATTTTCTGCCCTGTAACAAAAAGTCATTTCTAGGAAGAATAGACTTAAATTGTTTTGTGTCGGTAATGTGTATGAAGTTGGCTTCTGTGTTCAGGAGGGGGAAAAAACCTAGAGGCAGCAGGCAAAGGAATCAAGTAGTATTTTGAATTGTTTTTCGTTTCTACATGACATGTCTATGATTCACTTATTTCTGTATCAGTGTGGGGTTTTTTTTAAAACAAAAACAAATGAATGTTTTTTGTAAAACAAAACAATGAATCAACTTGAGACTTGAGTCATAAATTAATTCAGGGATTTCTATGGAAATTACCATTGTATATACTTGAGAACACTGTTGTGCAGAATGTATCTTCCTCTAGCTTGCTTTGTCTGATCAGCTACACCAGTGCAAAATGTCAAGTAGAGGCTCAAAAGGGACAGAAAAATTCTGATCCTAGTAAAGCACTAAATTTTCACTTATTTCAAGAGAGCCAGGGTTTCACCCGAGGAGCCCGAGCCGTTCCTAATGGTCCTGGGTGCATGCATGGAGCTGAGAGTGGGGAAATTTATATAAACCGTACTAAGATACTGCAACTAATGACATATTTTGATAGCAATAAACATTCAAGAAATTGGTTTACTCTGTAGGAAGGGAATGCAGCAGTGAATGGATATTATATGTAGACAAACTGTCTTTAGTAGCGACCGTAGGGATACTATAGTTGTAAACTCATATTCTGCATGTAAAAAGAACTCACTTCTACAGTGGCCTCAGAGAAATTTTATTACTCATTACCAATCTTATTGTTGGAACAGTAGGTTCATTTATAAGGCTTCAGGAAAGAAAAACATTTGGTATGGAGGTCCTCTGAAGGTCCAGGAACAATATTTCTCCAAGAGGGCAGGATCCACTTGCTAACTAACTGCTCAGTGTCATCCCTGCAGTTTTTCCTTCTCGACAAGCAGCAACAGCAGGAGGGTTCAGATCAGAAATCGGGCTGCAACCTTAGGTCACGAGTGATTTTAGAAAGCCTGACTCCTATGGTGTGGCCACATAAATAAAACATGCATTAGCTGCCCAAGGTAGAAGGGAATGTGAGCGCATGCTGCGTGCTGCAGCTATGTACGTACTGAAGGAACAAATGCTACAGAATAATTATGGTGTCATTGTGTAGTCCAGACAATGTGCAGTAAGGGCACAGTTAATGCAACTTGAACAATATGGATGTGGGTTAGTCCTTATCGTTTCACCACGATCAAAGCCTGGACCACACAAGACAATACAGATACATTACTGTGTTAAAATGTGTTGTCAGATATGCCATAGGCCAGGCAAGGAACAGAATAGGACAGCTATGAACTGTATGTTGGTTTTGAGCTATCTTGTAAAACGAAGATTAACACAAAATGTTGTATCCTATAATGATACAGAATGCATATAGATATAACGTTAATTATGGACGAAAAATGTCCATCTGGAGCATCTTTGTTTTGTTTAGTCTAGGTGGTTCCAGGTCAGACATATGGGAGTCTGGAAGTCACTTTACCCTTGCCAGTGTACATATTATCTGTTTCTGGGTTTTATTGCGTTTCCTTTGCAGCTGTGATTTGTGGCCATTTGCATTTTTGCTGACAGGTACTAAGAGTAAGTCAATATTTATAAAGCACTTCTTCTATGCCTTCCTTTTACTAGAGACTTCACTGATCATAATGAGCTGCTTCTTCAGAAAATGAAATACAATTTGGGTGTGCGTGCCAACAATAATTGTACTTGTCAAAAGAAACAGATAACATTATAACTACCCAAAATTTAATCATAAGTAATGTGATAATTCATATGGGAAATTGTGTTTTACATTTTCTTTCATTTCATGGGTTTTAGAGTAGATCGGGGAAAAAAAAATTACACTGTTTAGGCAAAGCATGCAGAATGGTATGGAAAGGCAATTATATGCAAAGCTTTTAAAATGTCTTGGTGTTTCCTGTTGATGGAAATGTACCTGAGACTTCAACAATAAAAGCACCGTGTGACAAGTTGGAAAAAAAGTGATTATAGTTAACTGTTGCATAACATACTTAATTTGATTTAGTTAGGAACTATTTTAAGATTTTTCGGGCAATGCCGCTCGAAGCAAGTATAATGTAGCATATAAAAGAACCTTTCAGCACTGTCTTTAGTGTAACTCTGGGCTACTTTGTCAAATCAGATTTGTTCCCTATTGATAGCCGTGTAAGTGTAAGTCTGAATCTGGGACAGATCTTGTATACTAAAATTCACCACAATTTAAAAATCTGATTTAAAATAGCAACAATCAAACTACATTTTAACAGTATCAGCCCATTGCCCTAAAAGCAAACAACAAAAAAAACCCCCAAATCACAAACCCAATAAAACCAGTCAACCAGAAAAATCAGCTAATCAATGAGAAACTACTACCACAAGATCTTTTCATTTTCACATTTTTAATTGCATTTTCATACCAACCAAGAGGTGTTCTTATTAGGTTGTTGGGAGAAACTGATAAATAGTATGACGCTAGACCTGTAGAGACAGACTTCAGATGTGTGAGCCTGGCTGGAGGGAAGTGCAGAGAGCATCCTCTGTTTACTGGAGGCATCTTAGGGACAGTGAGTGGCTGATTCACTTGAGATAAGTCTAAAAACTACATGTAGTACAGGAAGAATGCGTAAATGTAAACTCATCACTCGGGGACATACGCGGCCTTTGCAAGAATATAGTCAGGGTAAGGGTTTGCGCTCTGCTTTTTTCTCGGGTTTTTTGTTTGTTTGTTTTTTCTCAGTGTTCTGCAAAGCAATACTCTCATTGTACCATTCAAATTAAATGTAGGAGAAGCATCAATAAGTTGTTTGGCATAGTGTTCCTCTCAGAAATACAGAGAAAATTAAGATGTTGTTTTGCCCTGGAATGATCTCTTTGAATTTGGTCAACGCATAATGCTACATGGATACATGTGGCCTGGAACTGGGAAGAGACTGTGCCCACTTTGCTCTATACATACTGATTGCGGGGTTTTTGCCCTGCAAAAGGGAAGCTTAGAAGCTCAGCAGTCTCTTGAGGTTTTTATAACTGCAATGTTCCCTGCCTGGAAATGGAGTTCTGCAGCAGAGTGAGGAAATGAGCAGCAACAGGAGGCTTTAAAGAAAACAGGCCAAGGCAAAGAAAAACAGGAAGTTTAAAATGAAGATGATGATAAATGCTGTTCAGAATAATGACTACGTACTTTTCATCAAGCCTGATAGAGATTTCTTTGCTCAGCAAGGAAACTTATCAACGGTGCAATGTAACAATCATGGCAGGAGATTCTTTGTACTCAATACCTTTTAATGTGTAAAGGAAAAAAAATGGCTTGTGGGTTAAGACTTACCAAACTCTGCTGTAAGCTCCTGGCTGGGTTCAACACTATAAAGACACAGAAGATGCAGAATGGGATATTTTATACCTTCATTTTTATTGTCAGACATGAAATGTGAGCAGTTATACATGAAAACAGTTCTGCTGATTGGTGCATTTAAATGCTAGTATGACCATAATAGCCCACCCTGTTTTATATTTCAAGGGCACTTTCCTAAGAACAGAGTAAGTTTCCTCCTTCAGAGAGAAGGTCTCAAGCAGTATAGAGTGACTTAGAGCTGGTATGATAATATGTTCCTAAAGAATCCAGGGAACAATTTTGAAGAAACCAGCTATTTATACTGAAATTTCACGTAGCAAGACCTCTGGAGATGTAATCTAAGAGTTTAGAGCTCAGTAAGAGTACTAATCATCAGAAGAGTTTGACAGCTCTGTAATTTTGCTCTCTGTGGGTTCCCGTGGTGTATTAGTAAAGTGATTCATGAAACGAGTCAGCTACAGATTTAGGATTAGAAATATCTGGACTAAGAGAAAATATCTTTTAATAATTTTTTTAATATTTATATGGAGCCAGATTTCCTATTTGATTTGAGGAGCATATACCTAGAGAACAGTATCCTCTGTGCACTAGGCACAGGCAATCTGATTTACCACCAATACATTTCACAATGTTACAGAATTTATATTAGAATGTAGTTTTAAGGGAAGGCAAAGGGAAACCTCCTCCGGTCCTGCAAAAGCACATAGGAAGACGGTAGAAATATTAAGCTTTTGCCATTTTATTACTGTTTGAGTTCTTACGAACTCATTTTTGCTTTAAGATCCCACTTTGCAAAGAGATGTCCATATTGCTCTGTGATCCCTTTTTTCATAATTATATTCAGCATTTGCGGTACCAGTAACTTTTGCTTTAAGTTTGATAGGTAACATGATTATTATTGTTTCCTTCATCATTTTACTAGTGTTGGTGACTCATGAAATAGCTGCAAGTGATGCATCTGATGCTGCCACACTGTTGGCAGTGTTCATCTGCCACCACATTGGGAGTAGAAACCAAGGGCATAACGGTTTCTGAGAGAAAAGAAGTTGAGAAGGGTATGTATGTGATTTGTGAATGCATCATTTGTTCCCTGAACCGTGCCCTATGTTTTTTAAATGGTGGCACTTAATTCTAGACAGATGCTACAGGAAATAAAGAAGAAGAAATCCACAAATGAAAGCATTTTGATTAGAAATTCCTCCTTCTCTACCCAGATGGGAGAAAGGTTGCTGTCCTACCTGTTTCCCAGCTGGTTTGGGAGAGCAAATAAGAAATCATCAAACACTGCTAGAGCTTAGAGAGATATCAAAATTGATTTTTAAGCTATCTTGACAGTTTGGAAATACATTCAGCTGGATCACTAGGGGACTAAATGAATTTGGGACATCATCAGTAAGTCCATTAAAATTTCCCCATCTATTACATAAAGCAACAGGGAGCAAGAGCAGCTCATTTAGAACCACATCTTCCAAATTCAGCAATAAAAAGTGAAACACCATCTTTTTTCCATTCTTAACGCCTGCAGGAAGCAGATAAGGGAGAACTTCATGTCTTCTCCATCCATTTATATTCCTTCTATTACCTTTTAGTTGCTTTAGTACTTCAGGATATTGTGTTGCATTAAACAGTAGGTCTTTCCACTGTATAACCTTCACAAGCGTCACACAGTGTTTTCCAGTCTCTTTAGTAGGTGGACTGGATTAAAGGAAAAGGGGTCTTTCTCTGGAGAATAACATAACATGAACTGCTCCCCAAGGAACAGAAGGAGGTAAAAGGAGTGTAGTGCTTGACAAGGAAGATTAGCATATGGAAGCTAGAAAAGTGAGGAGACTTGAAGTTAGTTGTTTTTGTGTATGAGGGCCAATGCAGTTTCTTTAACTTATTTGACAAACTAAAATAGATATTTTTTTCCCCTCCATGGAACAAAGGTATTAAGCTCCTCCTTCAGAGAAAGTGGGGGAAAAAGCAAGATGAGCATTTTAAGCATGTAAGAGATGTGTAAGTAAGGTCAAGAGTTGGTCTGTGTGTACACATGAAGATGAGGGAGAGTTTTTTCTCTAAAAGAGGAGAATTTCCTCCAGCATTTGGGAGATGGTGGATATTAGTTAAAGAAGCTTTGTAGCCTGCATATAGATAATAGATAATCTTTCATGTTTTTAAATTACAAATGTTTAGAGTAAAACCAGAGGTTCAAAAATCCTTGTATAATTTAGAAATTCAGAACTGAATCTAATCCAATGTAATCTAACCTAATATTAAGACTTTCACCTGTCCTTGAATGTTTGATCATCACTGATAAAAGAGAAGAATCTCTAAATCTATGTAGTTAATTCATGTGGTAAACACCAAATCACTCTCTACATAAAAATAAATAAAAAGAAGTAAAAATAATTTGTGTAGAATAACCACTTGTTGGGTAAATGATTAATGAATTTTAAAATAGAGTTTAAAATAATTGGAGAATTAAATAAAAAACAGAACCCCTGAGGAAATGAGGGAAAACTCATATTTCAGGATTATGTTTCATAACGTTTCCTTTCAGTGATGCAAAAGTGCAAGCAAGATAAAGCAAATTTTATGGAAACTTCTGGGATAAATTATTTGCAGATAATATAAACCTAGATGAAGGAGATACATATGCAATTTTAATTAAACAAATACATCAGTGCCTTCTAAGTATTAAATTGTGGGATGACCCACCTACCTCAAGAGAGTGACAGAAGTTGTGCACAACATTACCACACTAACATATTAGGATGACAAGTACCTAGCAATATCAGATACTGACTCTGAACAGGATCTTTTGATTAGAGCTGTGAGAAGCTTTCGTGTCAGAACCATGTGAAATGTTAATTGACTTTGAATAGAAAAGCGGAACTCTTAGGTTTACACTGACCGAGGACAAGCAAGGCCAATGTCCTGGTGACAAATATGGTGAGTTGTCCCATTCTCATAGGCCATTTGCTAATGCAATATAATCGAATGACATACTCAACTCTTTGGGACACAGGGCTACAAGATCGCTGTCTACCAGTTCAGCTATTTTGAGAGAAATAACTGATTAACAAACTTCATGTTATATTTTGATCCTCACATATAAGTATGATAAAAAAAAAAAAGAAAGCTTGGTTGGTGCTTGCATAAGCATAGAAATATTTCAGGGTTCAACTGTAAGTGTGGAACTACCAGAAAGTCACCTTTGCAACTTTGGCTGTCCTTTCTTCCCAATGGCTGTTACATATTACTCACACTGACTCTACTTCAACTTTTTTTCCTTTTGATGTAGAAAGAGGTGGTGAAAGGCTATCTTGACTATTTCAAAGACCTATTTTTCTTATTTCCCTTATCTAAATTAACAGTTACATCTTCAAAGAACTCAAACAGGAATGTGTTACCTGTCCGTTGTGACCTCATCCTTAAACATGTTAGTTTTTTTCAGTTTCCATCCATTACCACAGCCATAATGTAATTTCTAAGAAATTATCTTAAATTGATGGAAAGCTCATAGGTTTATAGATTTATTTAATTTGTATCTAAACAGTCAAAACCCAGGGTAATTTGTATGGCATTCTCTCCCTGATCTGCAATCTCTTTGCTCCACAACAGTCTTACTAAAGCAAATACAAAAGATGAAATGACTCAAATACAAAGAAGCTTTGTGAACGGTTTCCACTTGGAAGATACTTTTCACATGATCTGTTGGTCTGGATTTAATACCTCTGAAACTTCTCAAACCATTCTAATACAGTGTGCTCTACTCTGTATAGCGTATTTCTGGGCTCAAACTGTGCCGCATTGAAAGTTTTGTTGCAGGTGAGTAAAAATTTTTTCCGCATTACTCTCCCACAGCATGATGACTGTCTGAGAAAGGCATAACTTAAAATTTAGAATTGCACTTTCAAAGTGGACTTCCTTTTCATTCTTTTTTTTCCTCTAACAACTTGTCTTTTCAGCTGTTGATTAATATTTATTTGGAATCAGATAATTCTCTGAAATTGTACCACTAGACTTCTGCCTTTAGCATTGAGTACATATATTTCCATCCCCCAGACAACCTGATATTTGGATGGAAATACATAAACCCATTTATTTTAAAAGCTACCAATTGTTATTGGCTGCATACAAATTTCTTAGAAGTTTTCCTTTCCAACAAAGGGAATCAGAACAGTCAGGACTATTATTTTGACATTATTCTGGCAGTGATCAGTGCTAAGGGCCAGTGCCCCAGGTGACAACATCATTGTAACATCTGAGAGCTAGCAGGTATTCTATGTAGGCCCATATGTATCCTCCTTTTTCTTTTCAGTTTCTTCTAGATGCACAGAAGAAAGGAAAAGGCTTCTTTCCATGTTGTCAGTGAGGCTAGTTAAGCTCCAGGCTTCAGGTTTCAAATACGGTATTTTTCCTAATCACGGCATAGTCTAATGGATAAAACATTCATTTTTGTCTCCTTCAAATTATCTTTTAATTAAATGTATGGCGTCTACTCCGGAATCATTCAGTTATACATGATGACTTTAAACCTCCTCCTCTTTTCTCTGATTCCCTTGCCACCTCCAGAAACATCTAACAACAGTAAAAACTTCCATATCTTGTCTCCAGATCATCCAAGAGTCCCTTATCTCCTTCTAACGTACACAATAGCAAGAAATTATCTGACTCACTCAGAGTAGAAGACTAAATAGGATCATCGATGTCTTATGTGCACTCTCCTCTGTGCAAAGGCTCAGTTAACACCAGTTAGTCACAGAACCCAGCAGAGAAGAGAAAAAGCTAGTTTTTTCACGCAGAAAGGAGGGGAAAAAATAAACCACTAAAGAATCAGATCAGACACTGGAACAGGGAAATATCAGCATATCACAGGAACAGTTCCTGGTGTTTGAAAGACCTGCGCTGCTTTTGCTGATATGTCAGCTCTGCCTGTGGATCCTATAGTCATGCTTGCTTCAAGACATGCTCGTCATTAAAATAAAAAGTGTTTCAATCATTAAATTAGGAATATGTATTCTTTTTTCAAACACAGAAAGACCATTTAAAAAAAGACAAAATGACAAAAAATTACCCTAAACAGCAAAACCTGTGAAACTGCTCTCTACAACTACCTGAAAGGGGGTTGTGGTGAGGTGGGTGTTGGTCTCTTCTCCCAAGTAACTAGTGACAGAACGAGAGGAAATGGCCTCAAGTTACGCCAGGGGAGGTTTAGATTGGATATTAGGAAAAATTTCTGTACTGAGAGAGTGGTCAGGCATTGGAACAGGCTGCCCAGGGAGGTGGTGGAGTCGTCATCACTCGAAGTATTCAAAAAAAAATGTGGACGTGGCACTTCAGGACACAGTTTAGTGGGCATAGTGGTGTTGGGTTGACAGTTGGACTTGATGATCTTAAAGATCTTGTCCAACCTTAATGATTCTGTGATTCTGTAATGTCCTTGTCAAAAGGGTAGAACAAACTGCATAAGCCTAACGAGTGCTATAATTTTTTTACTTTGAATTTTGGATTTTCACTTCCAGTCCTGATTCACTGGTATGCATGTAACATGAAATTCAGGACAATATCATTTGTATACGGCTATCTAATAAAGTTAGTGAATGGCTATTAGAGACCAGATAAAATCTATATTAATTTAATTTTAGAAATATCAGTGCCTTAAGAACTTTTAAAAATACATTAGCTTTCACAAGTGAGGTCACTGCTATAGCATTTTTATAGATAATTGTTATGTCAGGGAGGAACACTAAATGTTCAGCTGTATCTAATTGGCTATTCTTGAGCTTATAAATAGTCATTTAGAAGTTTAATTTCATCATATTTTTTCTTCATGAAAGTAACCTTCCCTATCCCTCATCAGTGTAGCCTTGCATTGAAGATTTGTGAGAAAAAGGTGTTTTACTGGCTTAAAACATGGTTATTAACTCTGTATGGATAAGTTATGACTGCAGACCATCATCAGTGCTGTGTGTTAGATGCTGTTAGATCACGGGCTAAGAGAGGAGTTTGCTAATTTCAGGCACTTAAAATGGAGAGCTAGGACTAGAATGAGACAGAACAGTAGATGTGATTTATCTTTCACATAGATCAGCCTAAAGCAAGCGTAGGCTCACTGATTCAGTTGGAGTCACTTCTGCTTAGATTTATGGTAGTGTATGGAAATTAGAATCATGAGTCAAATGTTGCCTTTTACACTCTTGGGAGGGTTTCTTATTTTTTAACTGAAGGAAATGAAAAGAAGTCACAAGTAGAGCAAGACAGAGTAAAGAAAGAAGTAAATAAAAGATAAAATCATATTAAACACTCTATGCACTATTATCTTCTTATTGCTCTGCTGTAAGAAATGAACTAAGGCAAAGAAAAATAAGCTGTAAAAAAGGAGAAAGCAAATAAAGTCAGAATATCATAGCTTATAAAGAGATGGTGCACATAGCCAAGTAACTGTGCATGTTGCAAAGTTCTACACAATACCTCTTTTCAGTACTCTGTTTCCAAACCTTGTAATAAACATCCCTGTATAGAACATCATTCCACAACTATTTATTAAACAAAACCTTTAGGATCAAATTGTTAGCTTAAATTCTATTACGAATGGAGAAAGATGGGACTATTTACTTTGCAAATCATAGTTATTTCCCTAGTTGTCTTCTAGTTCCCGGAAGAAAAGCAAATTGCTTTGGATCTAGCCTGCCTCCACATCTTGAGTGGGCCAATTCAGAGTCATTTACTGATCTAACTGCTAGTTTGTTTTCTTTGGCTAAGCTTAATATTTGTTTGCCTTGGCAAAAAATTCCACATGCTTTCTGCTTCAGACTTTCAGGGACTATAACCTACTCACCAGATATTCCAAGAACTCTCTCAAAATGAGTTTTCCAGTTGCGCAGCAAATAACAGTATTCGTTGTTTGCCATAGGCAGCCTCTGCACTGAAAAATCCATTTTGAGTTGAGCTAATGGCCATTCAGCTGCAGAAAGAAATATGTCACACAGCAGCGCTAGAACTGATTGGACCGTGGGATATCATTACAACCTGCATAACAATAAAACTGAACATTCACATAGCAGCATGAATTCAAATCTGACCTATGTCCGCCACAACTCGGGGAAAAATCTGAGAGCGTATGCTCTCACTATGAGACAATATGCTGAAGCTTTTTTTAAAACTTTCTTAGAATATTCTGATTCCCTCCAAAATGGTGCTATTTCTTGATGCAGCTGTCCCATTTTTCATCTTAAGCATTCATTTACACAGAAATATTTTCACTTCTCTCTCTGATTAGTTTTTTTTGTTGTAGTGAAGGCTACCTCCTTTGATGTTGTGCACATTCTGAACGTTTCATTCAGTACTTCAAATACTTAACATGCAATAAACTTTTCCAAGTAGTCTATTGCGGGGGAAATAATATTGATTAAACTTCTGTTTATTTCTTTTTGAATTCTGAGTAATACATTTCCTGCTGTCCTGGTTTCAGCCAAGGTAGAGTTAATTTTCTTCACAGAAGCTAGTGTCAGGCTATGTTTTGGGTTTGGGATGAGAAAATGTTGATAAGGTGCTGATATTTTGAGCTGTTGCTGAGCAGTCAAGGACAGCCCAGCTTCTCGTGCTGGGCTGCCAGCGAGCAGGCTGGGGGTGCTCGGGGAGCTGGGAGGGGACACGGCCAGGACAGCTGACCCAGGCTGGCCAAAGGGATATTCCATAACATATGATGTCATGCTCAGTATATAAAGCTGGGACAAAGAAGAAGGAAGGGGTGGAGGGACGTTCGGAGTGATGGCGTCTGTCTTCCCAAGAA
>NW_010513901.1:22306-29918 GCF_000687285.1 Phaethon lepturus
GCCTGCCCATGGGCAGTGGTGAATGGATTCCTTGTTTTGTTTTGCTTGTGTGCGCGGCTTTTGCTTTCTGTAGCTTTCCGTATTAAACAGTCTTTATCTCAACCCATGAGTTTCCTCACTTTTACTCTTCCAGTTCTCTCCCCCATCCCACCGTGGGGGAGTGAGCGAGTGGCTGTGTGGGGCTTGGTTGCCGGCTGGGGCTAAACCACGACACCTGCTTACTTTGGTGATTCTCTTACACTAGCATTTTATAGATTCACTTTTGCTAACAAATCATGTCTTAAGACTGACAAAGTACTCGCTTTCTCATAGTAGTTCTTGTGACTGCTTGGAGTCTTTTCAATTGGTCTTGTGGTGGTGGTTGAGTTTTTTGTCATTCTAATTGGGTTTCTGTCATTTTAATGACTGAAATAAGTTTTATCTCTGAATTATGTCCTGCCTTTCTCCTTCATCATCTCTTCTGAGTTGATATATGATTGAGAATAATTAATATTTTTGCCTTTCACAAGCTTTCATAAGTCCCTTTTGTTACGTATACATATGGGGTATCAGAAGACATATATCTTTTGAAAAAGTACAAGTGAAATTAATGCTAAACAAACATTTCACCTTGGAACTGACTCTAGTAGTTTTACAAATATCTTTTATAAGAATGCAAGGTCATAGCCAGAGATGATTGAAGTCAGTGGAAAAGACTGTCTTTTAGAGACTGATATTTTTTCTACAATTTTTTAAAGGAAAAATTAATCATTAAACTGTTTTTACCAAAAAAAGTCTAAAAGACATATTGAAAATTAAAACTGTTTTGCTTTTCACAAGTGCAATTTTAAAAATTATAGGCTTCACAAAGTATATTAAGAGCCAGATGTTGCTTGGCATCTTTAACCTATTGTAAGATTACTGAAAAATTGCAAGACTTAAATAGCAGAATACAAAATAAATGTACTGAATGTAATTTAAAGAATCAGCTGAACAAACTGCCTTGAATGAGAATCCTTTAACTAGCAGTTAATCTGTTTCCAAATGATGCCCACTAAAGTGGCAATGAGAAGTTGTACCTTGAATAGGAAATATGATGTGTACGCAGTGGATAGAGAACTGAAACTCATGACTTAGTTTAATCGGTCTGCTTGTCCGGGAAGGGACGTTGTGTTGCCCACTGCCAGCTCCTGCCTGTGTAAAACTTTGAATAAAACGATAAAGAAGGAAGTGAAATGTTGTTGCTAATAAGGAAATATGGCATAAAAGAAAAAATAATCGAATGTTCTATTGAAGACAAATGCCTTGCACCAGGGTTAATACACCTTTGGAGATTAATATGATTTTTAGAAGTATTTTGTGAGAGATTTTTGATTTTAAAACCTAGATTCTGAAGAAACTAAAGAAAAGACCAAATAAAATATACCATTTTGATAGTTCATGCATGAATTATCCATCAATATATGCCCACTATTTGGAGAAATATTTGATTCATTTTTCCAGTGTTAAATAGGATAATAAACGAGTGTCTCCAAGAAGAAATAATAATCACAAAAAGACTATTGCCATGAAAGCATCCTTTAGTAATAATTATCTTATTCAGTCCAAAATTAAATAGCCTTAGTAATAGGATTTAGATTTAAGTTACCGCTACTCTTGCCTACCAATTGTCTTTCAAAATATCATTTTATATTAAATCTATACCACTGTAATATCAGCCTATTGTAATTCTAATAAAACAACGTTATGTGCTTTCATATCTCCGTCTTAATTACATATATGTGGAAAAATGCTGAAGGAGGAAACAGATATATGTGACTTTTCAAACTAACTGGTATTTCCAGTGAAAAGGTGGTTGTTACCATGGCAATGAACTCTGAGTTTTCCAGCTGCTGTACTTATAAAGGTAACTGCTCACATAAACATCCTGCTAGAAGTGGAACAACAAGAAAACCCCAAAGAGTGTTACTGACCCAACAGTGGTCATGAAGTGTCCTTTAACCATACAACAGGTTGGATGAATACCCAAACCATATAATTACATTTTCCAGCTTTTACCATACATTGTGTTCACCAGTGTGTGAATAAGAAAACATATACCTAGTTCTCAACTGTAGTTAGACTTTTTTTAGTTCTACCTGATGTGATAAACTTCTCTGTGAAACAGGTATGCAAATACTAGATTAAAAAAGCTTAACAAGGGTTACGGTGTTATGAAATAAAAAGATTAACTTGTATATTGTGAGATCCCACTGATTTTATGCTCAAAACTATTTTATTTTTTTAAAAGCGTATTTTGACAGGGAAAAGCATGCAGCATGGATTTCAGTAGCATTGTTGTTATCTGGAAAACCTAAGCATCTTTTTAATAATATACATACTTTGTATGTACATTATTGACTTACAGTGAGTTACAAATTTGAAACATCTAAATCCCTACTTTGACTATGGGGTAAGTTTACATACTGTTAATATAGATGTTATGTTTTGAAATATGAAATACTGACATTGAAGGATGAAATTTAACCAAACTAGGAAATAAAACTGGTTAACCATGCTTATACTAGCTTTAAGCCATTTCCAAACACTGTACAGAAAAACAGAGATAATGAAAATTGTCATTAAATTTAAATAATAGTCCTTGTAGAGTGTAATGCTGTTTCAATCTTTCTCACCATTTGACTAAGCAAAATTTTTCCAGTTACAGTAAGAAAAAGAAGAATCGGATGTCTTATTTCCACTGACAACTTTCAGATCTTTCTTCTTTCATCTCTGCCCCGCTGTCTCTTAAAGAAGAAAACTTACATTGTCCATGCCTTACAGATGACTCCATTATCTCAAGCAATGTCATTGACAGACATGGGACTGTCTATGAAAGGAAAGATCATTCCGCCTTGACTGGATGGTAGAATTGGAATTCCTTCATCTTAAAATGAGAGTTTCTCAGAGAAAGGAAAAAGTAAGCAAGCCAATAGCAAAGGAGAGAGAGAGAGAGAATGATGAAAGATGAAATGATGAGTAATCATTAAAAATAAAATAGTATAGCCTTTCTCTAAGTTGACATTATTGTGCAAGGTATTTTTTTCCCCTTTTTTACAATCTGGATGTGGCATACCTTATTTGATAGTCAGGGGCAAGAAACTACCAAAGGCCAAGTCTTTGGGTGCTCAAATTGATGTTACAGGAAGGCTAAGGGAAAGAAGGCTAAATGCTCTTGCAGTGAATGAGTACTTCTGGAGATTTGCTGATTTTCAGTTCTGTTAGGTCAAATTTGGAACCATCAGTTAAACCATGAGTCTTGATTAATGGAAAGTTTTAAAGATCCGGTACTTTGGCTCAAACACACATAATATTTCTGCAAAAGTCCTTAATTCACCTACTTTAACTTCAAGAAAGCTGAAAGATAAGGTCTCATTGCTCACAAATGATTATGGCCTGCATAGTTTTGTTGATGTTCATTTGCAAGGAATGGCCATAAAGTCCAATGAACAAACACTGCATTAAGTGGGACACTGAAGGGATTAAGGGAACAGAGAGGAGCATGAATAGCACAGCTTCTCTGGGAGACAAATAGCAGCTTCGTACTGCTGATGTGTTTTTTCCACTCTCCAGAAGTTGCTTGAGACCAACAGCTGTGGACAGAAGTTCAACAAGAGGCCAACACTTTGCTGTGCCTCAGTGGTGAAACCCAGGTCCACTCAATGTGATTGCAGTACAAGTGGCTTTCTACAAGATACGCTCAGTCTGTTATGAACTGTTTCCGAAACCCAGGTCCACTCAATCTGATTGCAGTACAAGTGGCTTTCTGCAAGATACGCTCAGTCTGTTATGAACTGTTTCCAGTAGCTGTACTGTGTTCTAGGGGGATGGGGCTTGGTATGCATGTGCTTAATACGGCATCCAGAATATGCAGAAGCTAAATTTAGCATTGCCCGTTTGTAACACCCGGGTTTGGGTTGTTTGGTGTTTTTTACTGGCAAGAAATAAAAATGTATAGGGTTAAAAATACATACTTTAAAAAAAGTATTGTGTTTGTAGAATCAGAGTCTATTTTATAAACAAATTAGTGGAGCTTCTTGAAAATGTTATATATGTCTCCAAAGGCAAAATTTAGAATACTTTATGTAGCAAAAATAAATTGCACACTTGTAGTAAATGTTTTGCATTTTGTGAATGGTTTGAAGGAAGAGCTTTTTCTCAAGGACCATTCAAACTTTTTGAATGTTTTATTACAATCTTAGAGAGTCTGTGACGCACACTATTCTTGAGGAAAAGAATGGGGTGGGAGAGAAAGGACACATTGCCTCTTTTTGCACTGTACTACTGTCCAACAGCGCTTGGGAAAAGTGTGCCCTGATAGTAAGGTCACTGAATAGTTGGAAGAAGTATGACTTTACCTAGTGTAAGGAAACTGACGGACAGCGTGCTGGTTTTGGCGGGGATAGAGTTAATTTTCTTCATAGTAGCTAGTACTGGGCTATGTTTTGGATTGGTGCTGAAAACAGTGTTGATAATACAGAGATGTTTTCATTGTTGCTGAGCAGTGCTTATGCAGAGTCAAGGCCTTTTCTGCTTCTCACACCAGCCCACCAGCAAGAAGGCTGGGGGTGCACAAGAAGTTGGGAGGGGACACAGCTGGGACAGCTGACCCCAACTGACCAAAGGGATGTTCCATACCATACAGTATGGAATGCTCAGCTTATAAAGCTGGGGAAAGAAGGAGGAAGGGAGGGACGTTTGGAATGATGGCGTTTATCTTCCCAAGAAACCGTTACGCGTGATGCAGCCCTGCTTCCCTGGAGATGGCTGAACCCCTGCCTGCCCATGGGCAGTGGTGAATTAATTCCTTGTTTTGCTTTGCTTGTGTGCGCGGCTTTTGCTTTCCCTATTAAACTGCCTTTATCTCAAACCACGAGTTTCCTCACTTCTACTCTTCTGATTATGTCCCTCATCCCACCATGGGGGAGTGAGCGAGTGGCTGCGTGGGGCTTGGTTGCCAGCTGGGGCTAAACCATGACAGACAGGTAGGATTCTTTCTGCCATTATGATACACTTTTTAAAGTCTCATACGCTTCACAGCCTGAAGGACAGAGTAAAGTGCTAATACAAGGAGAATGAATAGAAAGTGCTTTAGACTGGCATTTCACATTTAAGCAAAATCTGTGTTATACTAACTGCTTCTTGACACAAAAAGTCTACAGTTTTTTTTTAAAAGCATGCACGCAGTACCACAGAGCATAGTACATACAAGCTTGCTGTTATCTCTGCCAAAACTTACATCCTTCAGCCAGGGAAAACCAAACAGGAACCTGGAAAGATCTCCCAGGTTCTAAAAATTCTTTTTACAGCCATGTCTATACTGGGGAATTCTGCCAGTAAACAGGTAACAACAGCATGTGCTGATGTGAGATGCTATATTTGATTTACAGTTAAAAATGTCCTTCTCAAGAAAAATTCTGTCAGCAGATGGATGGGTATTCCTGTGCCTCCCATACCTTCACCTAGCTCATTGTAGAGTAGAAACACTTCACCTGGAGAATTCAAGGGACTCAAATCCAAGGAGTAGTCGTCCCTTTTTCTTGTTAACGTCTTATCCCATATCATCTAGGCCTTCCCCCCCAATCCCATGGTCCTCCAAGGCTGCTCTTCGCTTTCACTCTTCTCTCAAAGGTGGATCCTGCGCAGCTGACAGTGTTCCCATCTCTGTTTTAGAAATAACATGCATGGTTTCTACAGCATTTCAGCTACTAAAACACTATGTGTTACCTTGGAAGTGAGAAACTTGAAGGTAATAAAGAGACACAATTGTTTCAGGACCTATCAGACACTTGCCAATGAGTTCTGCACCCTGTGAACTCGTGCTCCTAAATTTCTGAAAAACAGCTTGGCTGTATTATGATATAGCTACAACAGAATTAACCGTGTACACGCAAAACTTGCAGGTAGCGAGCATGCCTCATCTGAGGCTCTCAGCATGGAAACACTAAAATATGAGACTTGCTTTGAAAGTATGAAGGAAACATGCAGCTCCCTACTGGTATGTGTCAGTGTGCAAGTGGTTTACAACAGGGATTATAGTTATGCAGATGGGGATGCTGAATCTTACAGAAAGGTGATTCTAAACAATGCAGAAAACGGAGACATAACACATCCCAAGACATCAGAACTGTGTTAACAGGTAGCCTCAACATGTCATTCCCTAATGCTGTTTGTGTGTACAAAGTATCTTTGGGGGTACTAGCTAATCACTGTTTGTATGGAATATATCTGCTCCTTCCCAATTTTGGAATGGGACACTGTTTCAAAAAATTTGAAAATGTTAGTGGAAAGAATAAATGGGAATGAAAAAGTTGGAAGCAAGTTGTTCCTTCAACAGCTAGACAGAAGAAGTTACAAAAGCGTTTCATTTGGTGTGCTTGGCTGAGGGAGAGTTAAAAGAACGACTTAAAGTGCCAGGCATCCATCATATACTGTGATGCAGCTCTAGCTCAAAAATGGGTAATTATTGTAACTGTTTGCTATAGTTGACTCAAGTACACATAGTAAACGATCTGCAAAAGCCCATTTTAAATTATGGCTCTGATGCAGTGTATTATTAGACCTATGTTAGAACATTTTAAAAAAAGCTGAGCACACTGACAATAACATTCAAAGCTTATAGAAAGTAGTCATAATTAAATTTTGTATTTTAAAAAAGTCGAACGTGAGCTTTCTGCTTTACCTTTTACTGTATCTGAACTTAGGTGCTTTTTTTTTTTAAGTGGCAGAGATAGTGATATGACTGTTTTCTTGGCTTGGGTGGATGGCTTTGCTGCTTTGAAAATATTCATCTTAGGCAGCTCAGTGTAAACACTTCCACAGATGTGGAGGTTTTGTGGTTATTTTTGCAGCACTTGTGTTTGCTGCCTGTAAATGACATACAATCCTGTTGCACCTCTCATTACAACTCTGGGCTGGGTTATTTTCTCCAGGAAGCATTTCTTTTGATCTTGCCTCCTTTGCTATGTCAGAATTATGACCTTTACATGAATTTTCCTTTTGTTTTCCTGAAAGTGGATTTATGATGAAATATGAAGTTGGCTTTGCTTAAATCTTTTGCACAAAATATTATCTGTAGGAAATGGTAGTAAAAAACGTTCATTCATTTTGCTTGAAATTGCCAACAACATCAGTAGCAGCGGCTAATTATATGACCCACATACTTTCTCCATCAACAAGGGGCGGCCTTCCCCTTGCCAGGTAATCTGGTTTACTATGCATACGTACGTAGATTTATTAATACGTGACAGGCTTACACTTTGAAAAATTGCCAGATTTCCTTGGCATCCATCGAACAATTGCAGATGCTTTTCAAGCACCCTAAGAAGAAGATAAGCTGCTCATGTCACAGCACTTTAATTCCAGCTTCTGTTGTCTTCTAAGGAAGCATACATTTGCAAGGAAGGCTATGGGACTTGCGTGTCTAGCATACTGTTAACGCAATGCAGTAGCGCTACTTGCCTTCTCGCTGCAGTGCTGTAGCAGGGAAATGACATGCTGAGAGGAAATACAAATTATTCTGAAGACAGATCTACCCAAATAACCTCTATTGACATCAAAACGTCATCTTGAGAGTGCTCACGGGGCATCTGCA
>NW_010513902.1:0-18016 GCF_000687285.1 Phaethon lepturus
TTCTGTGATTCTGTGATTCTGTGATATATTTTGTGCAATGCCACTGGCCTCCAGTCAACAGGACAACACAAATAATAACCTACAATTAAGTAATTATTCTTCATTGATTTAGATGAAATTTGGGGGCGAGAGACACAATTATTTACTTATTTCTCAAAGGTGTTATAGAAAACAATAATGATGATAGAGTCCTGATGAAGCAATTGAATATTTCAGAAATGCCTGAGTACTTAGTTCACTTTGCTTTCCATGGGATTTAGATATATGACCAGTTCTGGATCCAAAATTGATGTTTTCCTGTGTCTTTATGTACCCAAATACCTTTACATGTCAGTCTCTATATCTGACTAGCTTTCAAAGTAAATCTGGCACTTTTGACACTTTTGAAATTCACGTCCTCTAAAGATGCAGCTCCACAACTATAAACACACTTCACACTGAAACCTGTTCTTCAGGTTCATACTTTTGCAGTGAAGTTTGAGGATGACTGGGCTGAGTCAGAGCACACCTGAGATGAGAGAACATACAGCTGGAATCAGGCGTTGGTGGAGCAGACCCAGCAGCAGCAGCAAGCACGACCTGGGGCTCCCCATGCCTGGACATGGAGGAGGACAGGACCATGCTCAACATTCCGGGTAGAACAGGTCTTTGGGTTTAACCCAAATCGAGCGTAACATCCCTGGACTTGTTTTCAGGCAGGGAGGTGAGGTTTTCCGCAGCAAACGTGTGCCGGGGCAGTCCCCGTGGGAAGGAAGGGGAAGGGCCAAGCAGCTCTGCGTGGTGGCACCTCTTGTAGCTTTCAAACTTGTGGCTATGAGATGAGGTACTGGCGAGCTCGGCTTTTCTCTCCAGTCCATGCTGTGACTTCCATGTTATGAAAGGGAGAATGCTGTCAAGCCCTGCTCCCGTGCGAAACGGATTTCAGCTTCAGTGCCCCACCTTTTGTTTTCAATCAAATGTATTGCTGGAAACTGAGCTGTAATAACATTTTAATATTCTCCAGTTATTAAAGTTAAACAGAGAGGAATAATCCTCCTTGGTAATCCAAAGCATTCAAAAATGAGAACCCTAGTATCATAAGATTGACATAAAAATTAAAAGATTTATACATAGTAAGTTTTGGACTTCTTTGCATTCTGATTTTTCCTTGTAGTTTCACTGCTTCTGGATTTTTTTCAAGCGCCATTAAGGCACAAAACGAAAAGAGCAGATTCTGATATGTCTCCCTCATCGCGGTTGCTAGGTCAATAAGGACAAAGCTAAAATTCCAGGAGACTTTGTGGTAAAGTCACAAGGGATAGCAGAAATGTCACCCACAGTTCCCTTGGAAAAGGATAAATTCTCTACAGGGCTGCATCAGCTCATGCAACTAGGGTCAGGGCCAGTTTCACAAACCCAGCCAATTTGCTGACAAAGGCTTCCCTGTCTTGCTGGTGTGCCTGATGTTAGAAATGTTGAAAGAGTGAAAACGTTTTGTTTCATTTTTTTCCCCTTCATGGAAAATCTTTTGCTTTTTTTTTTTCCCCTCAAATGCCCCAAAATAACAATTTTTAGGTAAAACCTCAAATATTTAGTTGTCAGAATTGCCCGAAAACTGAATCTTCTCTCCTTTAAAGAGAGCTATGCTCGTTTGTGGAACGTGAAGTTCAGATAAGTTACGACCCATTTTGTTCTATCACCTGAGTTTGCAATCTATAATTGTTCCTACTGCAAAATCCTGCAGTATTTTACTAAGTTTTGAGGAGAAAGGACCAACAAAAGAAACATGTGGTTCAGATAGATCACAAGGCAGGATCCATTGGTAGGGGGAACACAAGAAGCATAAAGCACAAACTGAAACCTCCTAGGATATCTTTTTCCCTCTCTGCATCTTGGATTCTTACTCCCTCTAAACAGAAAACGAAATCATTTGCAGTTGTGGTTATGGAACACTTCACAAGAAATTTCAGACATTTTTTCCCTAGAAGAGTGAAAACTCCTTCCCTCACGCACATGCATACACACACACAGATACAGTGGCTAACTCCACTTCAGCTTATTTGTTCCTCTGACACTCATGCAGGATCCGCTTCCTTCCATTCTGCTTCTGCCCCCACATTTTTATGTAAATCTTTTCCTAAATTCTCCTTTATACTCAGTTCCTCTTGCTTTCTGCATCACATTCAAGCTCCTCACCCTGCCGATATCCACCGTGGCTTCATTCCTGCCTCCCCTTTACTCCAGGTTGACAGCCAGGCAAACCTTCATCCGGTTGTGGCTACGGTTACTGGATGGGCAGCCTGCGCTTTCAGCCCAGCTTTGCAGTTTCTTGGTGGGTGGCAGAATCTGTCCTAAAATACATTTGAAACATATTTCAATTGCTAAACCCTTTAGTATCAAAGTTCCTAATTAACTGAGAGGGGTTTTTTCCCTATTTTTTTCCTAGACAAAGGCTCAAACACTGATAATAGATGTCCTAGTAACACCTGAATATCTTTTATGCAGTTGAATGTACACAGCTGGACTCGGTGCAATTCTTTGACTGATGATAGTGGAAATATTGACTCTGGTACGGAAAGATGAAAATACAATATACAATAACACAATACATCCTCTGCTTTTAGAAGTGATTTTCAAGGCTAGGTATTTAGTAACTGCTGTAAGAGCTGTTTGTAGATCAATTATTTTTTTGTTCCATGTCCTTTGGGAAATGACCTTGCTGCTAAGAATGAATAAGGCAGCATATGTGTTCCTTTAGACATGCTGAAATAAAAGGAATATCCTCACACATAATGGTTTTTCTTCATGCATATTTCTATAGAGCACTATAGCTCATGCCTGTAAATCACAAGTTTATTACCCGTCTGGATCACATCCAGCACCCACTGAAAATAAACACAACTTTTCACTTCAGCAGAAGTTTCATCTGATGAGCTTAGGGCCAGGCTGTAAATGGTAACTGAGTGCATAAAAAACACCACTGTGTGAGTTAGATACCTTGTCCCTGCAAATCCCACTTGCCTGGAAAATTTTTCAATGACTTCTGTAGGCATTGGTATTGCACACCAGCAAAAATACTAAAGGAAAAAACATTATTGTTTGAATAGAGCCTGCTTTTTTTAAAAAAAAAAAAAGAAAAAGATCTATTATGACAGCTTTCATGACCTTTTCAGTGATACAACAGTATTTGCTATGCAACTAAGTAATTCTTAGCCTGGTGAATCTTAACTACGATTCAGGCTGGTATCTCCACCTCTACTTGCCTAAGGTGACTGGTCAGACAGCTCACCTGGCCAGTCATAAACTGGTGAGATCCAAAGTCTTGGCTCAGCCTGCACCCTTTGGAAAGAGACACAGACGCCTCCACGGGGCAACTCCTGTCTCAGGGCTGGATGAATTGCTGAAGTGGAATGAAATACCTGAAATTCTGATAGGCTTTATTCAGGCTTATCTCAGGATTCTTTGTGCTAAAATGTGTGTCATGTTCATTGAGAGATTGTTGCAGCCGTCTAACATGAGTAGTTCATTGCTTCAGTCACCTCTGCTTTGTTTTACCACTCTGTTTCTTAATGGAATAAGGCTTAAAAACAGGATGGTTGTGGATGAAATCATTGCACCTTCCATCCTCTTCAGAATTGGTTTGAAAGAGAAGCAAGTAGTTCAGGTAAAGTAAAAGAACAGGAAATAGAGAATGAAGACACGAAGTGCTTGATGTCACAAAATCAAGACTCTTCACTCAGGATGTGATTCACCTAAGCTAACCTTAGGCATCTATATTTCACCAGTCTTATTGAGATCTCTCTTACCATAGTTGGTGAGTGAAAAGCATTTTAGGGCATGAGTCATCTGAGTTAATACAGACATCTAACTAGTTTTTATCATGCCATAAATATACCTGTTTTTTCTCAGTCACAAAGGAGGAAGGTAATGTGACTAGCTCAGACATAGATGTTTCCACTGTGGAAGTCTACATTTGGACAGATGAACCCCCTCCATTGCATGAGAAATGTCTGTACCTCATAAAATCAGAACCTGAGAATTTTCTTGTGTGAAAAGGATATTTACATTGTAGGATAGACTTGATTGTTTGTACAACAGCTTTATTTTATATAAATAAACAAAAAAAATTATTTGGCAAAAGCAAGAAAAATATTTCTGTTTTCATACAAGTCTCTGTTCTCTAGACTGAGGTTATTCTCGTAAAAAATCAGAAGACATTCATTCATTCTTTTCAGTGTGCTTGACCTATATTTTTTTCAGGGACATATTATTCTGGCAATCTTCGGATGTCAATGGGGGTTTCAAGTGCATTCAGTATTAAGTACCAAATCTCTCACACTAATCAAGGTCTGTGCCTTTATTCCTTCAGTTGATTTCAGAAGGTTTACAGTTAGACTTCTAATGGACAGAGTGTCAGATATGCTGAGCATCGCAGTGATTAAAAAGAGTGGGAGCAGTTCTCAGGGCATCAGGTAATACAGTCAGAACATTATGTGCCTAATAACAACATACTAAAGCTATTTTCAAAAAGCAGGTATCTTCACATGACATTTGTTTTGTCTTTACTTTTACTTCCTTAAATACATTAAATATTAGGTCTTTCCTACTGCAATGAGGCTATGACTTCTGCTCACTGCTTAGAACTACCTAACCAATGTATAAATACATTTTAAGTACATATTTATCCTCGTGTCACCCTTTTTCACAATAGTGTTTATAAAAAAATCTTTGTACATAATAAACAGAGAAAGTAGAAAAATGTGCCTTCCAAATAAAGTTTCATTATCACAAAAATATTTTCTGTACATAGGTACATATTCTGCTCAGCTTGATTTTTTTTACATTGAACTATTGTTAAATACTGTGTACTAATAAGCAGAGAGGTGACCGTGTTTTTCATTCATGGAAGGATAGAATCATAGAATGGCTTGGGTTGGAAGGGACCATAAAGGTCATCTATTTCCAACCCCCCTGCCATGGGCAGAGACACCTTCCACTGGACCAGGTTGCTCAAAGACCCATCCAACTTGGCCCTGGACACTTCCAGGGATGGGGCATCCACAACTTCTCTGGACAACTTGCTCCAGTGGCTCACCACCCTCATAGCAAAGAATTTCTTCCTTATATCTAATCTAAATCTACCCTCTTTCCATTTAAAGCCAGTACCCCTTCTCTTATCACTGCATGCACTTGTAAAAGGTCCTTCTCCAGCCTTCTTGTAGGCCCCCTTCAGGTACCAGAAAGCTGCTGTAACGTTTCCCTGTAGCTGAAAACCCCAACTCTGCTTTTAGTTATAACCAATCCTATTGAAAACCAGAGACAGACTTTTCACAGAAGTAAAATAAGAGCAGGAAAATGAGAGAGAGGAGGAGAAGATCTAGTAACTCAAATTACTTCTTGGAACTGATTTTGCAGTGATAATGTGTAATGGATAGTAAACTATACTGCATACACACGGTCATAAATTTACATTTTGCAATCTATTTATTTAGAAAAAGAGTATGTGTGTGAATATATAGTTACTACGTAATTTTATATAAGCTGTAACAGTATCATCATATTTACAGCAATTTTTATAATCTATGGTTGTTAAATCCAGCAGGCTTCTTGGTAAAAAAGATCTATAAGCCTACAGCAAATGTTGACCTATGTTCAGTTCATTTTACCCATTTCAGCTGGCTAAATAGGATATATGAGCTCACACTATAGTTAGTGGAGAGAGAGAGAGGGGTGTTTCCAGAAAATTATTCATATCACTTGAAGATACACATGAAAAACAGGTGGGATGAATAACTTCCCTCTGTAACTTTGCTACTTGTGGATCAGCTTGTAGGTACCTGAGTTCAGCTGAGAGAATTAACACTAGCAACAATGACACTACAACAGTGAGACAATTGATAGGTAAATGAAAAATAAATATTTCCTTTATACAAGGTTAGCTGTTCCTTTTTGGTAATCTTGTGTTTCACAGGTTTTCTGCTGTTGCCGCTGCCGATGCTTTGGGCACTATCACCACAGTAACTAACTAGCAAACTATTATACTAGGAGTTCAAAAGTCAAGATGGAAATTTTCCAATATCATAGTTTACAAACATTTCTGTCTTTTTAGAGCACAGCTGAGACAGGTTTTCATCAGTTTTCATGTATTCCCTATAAATAGGAGAGCTAAAACATACTTTTCAAGCACAAATTATCTCAGATTACTTGCTTCTAGAATATGGTATTTTACTTCAGAAAAGTCTTCAAATACCATACAGTTGATAGTTATATATTATTTATACTCACATTTCTCTAACTTTCTTGGGACAGAGGTAATTCCAATGACTGAAAATGACCTGCACACTTACTAATAATTTGATTTTTTCCTCTCAATAAATATGCCTTATGTGACTGATTTTTCCCAACTGTATTAGTTGTTTCTTAACTTATTCAATTTGGTCAAAATTTTTTGAATGTTTAGTGATTTCGGATGTCCCAGCATACCAAGTTCATTTAGAGATTTCTCCAAGGCTTCTGATTTTCAGAAGCACTGAATAAATCATAAATCATAGGTTCAGTATTGCTTGAGTATATTCTATAGGTTGTTCGTGACTTGCTTGCTATGAGAAGTGGATAGCTGGGATGAGTCGAGCTTTTCGGCATCTCTGTCTAGGGATCTATTTCTCTTCCTCTTGAAGCCTATGGAAGTGCAAGCCTTCGGACACCAGGCTCTGAAGCTTGATTTGAATACATCACTCATAAGCCTTCAGACTGGGGCTTTATATATGTGATTCATGTTTTCTACATACATTAATGGGATACCTATCCAGAGCTGCCACATATTTACTTCTCTTTCCACTCAGATTTTGCACCCAGAAATGAACACCTATCCATGAAGTACATCTGCTTTTCAGTTATTTCTCATATTGCTCAGAAGACTAGGCACAAACACGACCCCCTTCTTTCCATGTGTAACAGAGCAGAACTCGTGTATTTGCAGCGAACGATCTTGGAAGAGAACTGCATATACCCCTGTTTGTCATACATGTGATATTCGCGTTAGTCACCCTGGCCTTTCAGGATCCTGTTCAAATGGATGAACGCAGGATGCAGAGTAGGCTTTTAGCTCTGGGAGTGATCACATTAATTCTGGGCCACCATCCCGATAAACATCCATGGCATGACCGCAACCAGAGTGACTTTATTTAAAGATTCCTGTACCCCCTTCCACAGTAACCAGCTGGGTCTGCCAGCATTCACAGCAGTGCAGAGACCCTGAGGGCTCCACAATGTTTTCTTTTTACTTATTCAATTACATGGGGATGGATAAATACAGAATGAATTTTACAGCACAGTGCAGCTTTCACAACATCCAAAGGACATGTTATTCTATGTTTAAAACTAGAAAATTCTCAAATAGTTGTCTGAAGGATATCCCAAGGACTCCAACACTGGAGATGTGCTACCAACACAATCCAGGGAAAGATAAGGGATTTTATTGGGTTTGAGATTCTTCTATTCCATTTGTAAAAAAATAAATAAATTGATTAATCAATACAATTTAACGTTTGTTACTCTAACAGTACTAAGGTTAAATATGACGGACACTTTTTTTTGTACATACATTTTATTTCTATTATTGTGTTAACTGGTCATCAGATGTACTGTTATTTACTGGAGACTAATCATTCATTGTCTTCTTATTAAAGCTTTAGTTTGTTGCTACATTTTTCCTTCTATTTGTAAACATATGAATCTCACAGTTCACATTCTTCTTTTGTAAATTATTCTTACCCTGCTCTAACAAAGAATTCAATAAACAAATTAGAGATGAATAAATTATGCCAGGATGTTCAAAGCACCCAAGGGAGGCGGGTGTTGCATTCCTAGGAAAACCAAGGCGAGTTGGCTGTCTAACTCTCCTAGCCTCTGCTGTAAGCTTAAAGTCTGATTTTTTAAATAGGAAGCCTTACTGCACAGGCTGATGTCCTACAAGTCTGCCGTTTTAACCGCAGTTTAGCTTATGGCTCTCTGGGTCAGCATGTCAAGATCTGAAATAGGAAATCTTCAGCCAAAGGTAAGTCAAAAGCTCGCCACAGCAGTCCATACTCAACTTTGCCAAACATGGAGAGCAACCCACAGCAGGAAAGCACCTTGTCTTCCTGTCACTAGCATATACACATGAAGGATAGAAGTGTTTCAAAGGAGCACAAGAGCTGCATAAAGCTCAGCAGTCCAAATAATGTTAGCCCAGATAGTATTAACACACCTTGGATCCAGATGAGACAATGCACCCTATCACGGCTTCAATTCATGCAGCTTTAATCGGGTTTCCTGGCCGCGTATGAGATCAGATTTCCAGGTTTAACATACTTCACTATATGTACTTGCCTAATTTAAATCAACAATAAGACTTGACGGCGTGGAGATCTGGGTGCTTTCTTCTGGACCTATGTTTTCAGTTATGGTTGAACTCTTCTCCTCCTTGTGCTAAAGTCCTAAAACATCTTGCTGTGGCAGTAAATTTTTCAATCAGTGTTTATTAAAGGAGCGTGTGGACATTCCACATGATGTGAGCACTTCTCTTATTAAAATTGTCATTTGTTGACGAATGAGCCGCAATTAGAGTATGTGTAAGAACATTATACGTGCTTTGTGCTGACAAGTCTAATTACATAATTTTCTATAGGTATTACTAAGCAAATCAGAGGGAACAGCAATGGTGGATTTGGATCAGCAAATAAGAAAATCGAAGAGACCTCATTTAAATGATAATGGTAGAATGTGCGTTATGAATAACTATTAGGTAATGAAATGTATTTATTTGATTTTTGTGGTACAAAGCAGACCTCATACTGAGATGCAGATGGCTCAGGGCCGTTTCACAATAGCTATCCACGTTAGGGGAGGAGCCTTGCAGGATTCTGGGTTGGCATCCAACCAACCCAAAAGAGACATCTTTTGTCTGAAGAATGTTCTTATAATATAATCCGCCACTTACTGTCTTGAGGTTTTTGCACTTCAGCAAGAAGATATTAAGAATTGGCTCTCATCACTGAAAGCCAAATCAAAGAAGAAAGGTTTCATGTCTGTATTTAAAAACACCCCCACGTAGTACATTTTTATGGCTTATACTGTCCTTAGACAAAGCTCAGAAGTCTTTATTTCCTGAGGATATCTCAGAAACACCACCAAACTCAGAAGTTGCACTCTAAGCATTGGGGGATCAATGTGCATCACCACATCAACTGAGATTCAGGTTCTGTTCTTGGTCATGCCACTATGAATCTAGAGTTACTCCAATGGTCTCAAGAAGTTCAGATAGATATCAGTGAAGGAAGAAAACATCTTTGGAGTCTGGCACTGGGTAAAGCATGGAGTCACCATTGGCCAGACCTTCTACAGAAGACAATGTGTCCTCTTTATATACAGACATGATTTGCTGTAGTCATGATGGGAGACTGGTCCAAATAAATGTTGAGTTTAATTTGCAGAAACTAATTCCTAATTTGGAACAATGTTTGTGTGTATGTTTAATTAGTGCAAGGTATTCAGACGTCTTCTTATTGGAAATCTAATACAGTATCTAAAAAATGGATCTAACAGTTCCTATGCCATCCAATGGTGTTTTAAATCAATGTTGCAAAGATTTTCTAGACAACTGCAAGAGCTATGAGCTAAATTAAGTTCTGAAAATGCTGCACCTGAGCCAGCTTCCACAGAAGTCAGTGAGAACTTCCTTAGTAACTTTCCCAGAGATTATACTGGGTTAAATGTTCCCCAAAATTGATGTGGACATCTGTGTGAGGCTTTGTTTGGTTTCTGAAAGGATCTGTGAGAATAAGTGTGCTGTTTTGGCAAAGCTGAGTAAACAGGTGGGGCTTGCGTTTAGTCTTTAGTGTGGCAAGTGTTCATTCTTGTTTCTTCTTCACAGCAGGAAACTGAGGTAAGTGTTGTTTGATCGAGCTAAATGAAAATACTGGTTTATATTCATAATATCCAGAATAACTGTTTTACCTGAGAAATCAATTTCCTAAGTAGTTTCAGGACCATACTTCAGACTACCTATTACTTGTTGACATGTTTTTAAAGTATATTTAAAATATTTTTAATTACTTAAAATTTGACTAGTCATTGTCTATAAAAAATGTTAAGAATGAAGTGAAATTTTCATTCAATATGAGCTACAGATTTTATAAGTGTTGGCTCTCCATAAAGCCACTACTATGTCAACAGTATATTGTTATATGAAGGGTGACATTAACACTAGAACTAATACAAAAAACCCTTACTGGAAGCAGTTCAGATATTTTTGCTCTATTTGCACAATGCAAAAATAGCCTAAATACATTTTTAATGCAATCAGCTGAATTCCGTAAATCCAAATTGTGTGCTAACTGCTCATGCTGATTAGTGTGAAATATTAATTTGCACTAATCAGCTTGAGGCAAGGGAAGCATAATAAACTTGACACATACATTTCACGCTTTACAGTGCTGGAGCTTGTTTACAGTGCAGTGCCTGGGAACGCTATCGGTGCTGTTAGCCGTGTCACTGGGGCTGTATATTCAAGGTGCGTTTGGATAAATTTCCTTAGCCGATGCTTCAGCTGGCTTGGTGTTGTTGTGAAAATCCTGGTCTTTTAGAACTGATGGTCTGCACCAGATAATGTTGTCAGAAGCACTCGTCTCTGCAGTGAGCCAGAGCATCTGATTGCTGCCCGAGCTGTTTCATGACTAAAAGTCATTTACGCTCATGCTCCCTCTGCTCTTGGTGTACCAGGCTGCAATCAGACCCCGCAAGCCAATGACCTCGTGCTTCCCTTTTCTGTGAAACATATGCATTTACTAACGAAATAAAACTATAACACTAGGCCTACAGAAATAAGCCAGCTATTAGGCAAACACACGGGGGAGTGTCAGCGTGTTGGGTTTCATATGTTATGTCTGAGGGTCACTCTTTGCATCCCATCTCACTCTTCTGCAGAACGGTGCTTCCAGTTCCTGAGTTCATGGGTTGGCATTACCCGCAATCAGCATCCGATTTAGCAAGCACACCTTCCCCAGACGCTGCTTTGTCATAAATCCACCATGTGAGGTGGTAAACGCGGGCTCTTTCTCCCCAGGACATGACTAAATATGTAGTACCTTAGATGCTGGGTCACAGTGAAAGTGAGAGTCTGACAGAAGGCTGGAGGGGAAAAGAAACCTATTTATGTGTACCGAAGACAGTCACGTGCATGAGTGAGAAGGGGTAAGCTGTGCAGACAAATCTGTCGCTCGCTGCTGCCTGGGTCATCCACGCTCCATCTTTCCTACTCTCTGGGCTGCTCTGCAAGGCCCTGGCTGAGGTCGCAGCCCTGCGGAGCATAAGGGATAGACACGAACGAAAATACATGTGGTGAGAGTCACCATTCGCTTGAACTGCAAAATTGCAAAGACCTGTAATCCACTGGCATTTCACTGACCTTTGTCCTCCTCCATTTTTCTTTTCATTTTAAAGATAAATTACTCCAGGATGCAACTATATGGATGCTCTACTCTGAGCTGGTTTTTCAGATTGCCTCTCAGAGAGGTGCTGCAAGTAAGAACTGGGATGTGGGCCACCCAGCCTTTAATGAAGAAAAGGGCATTTCCGAGAGGCAGCATGGAAAAGTCTGAAATCTTTAAGTGTGATGTGTTTACGTGTGTTTATTACGACCTAATAAAATGACATAATTATCTCATATGTTCTGCTGCCCAGGGCAGGCAAAGCCAAGCATATTGCTGAGCACAGAACACATTAGCACAAAGCTCATGACAAGCTCATTGATCCCAGTGAAACCAGTAAACGCCAGTTTCACATAACCAAGTATACATTTGGTGTATTATGCTGTCAACAACACCAGTTTAATTACAGTCATTTATGTTTCCTAGAGGTAAATGGCATCTGCCTTTTACTAAAAAAGGACATTTGAAACTTGAAACAGGTTGACAGTGTCAGTTCTAAATAGTAAATGGCCACATACATTAGTGGCCACATGAAAAATGTCTTCATTCATTGGTTCTGTTAAGCTTTTGAACAATATATCTGGACTTGGAACAAATTTCATTCATAGTTTCCTTCTTCCACCTCTGAAGATTTTCTTAATGTATACATCAAAGGAAACTAAAAGAACCCTTGGTAATTTTATATGCATGGATATTCGGTTCACAGACCATTACTTTTAATGGTCTGTGAACAGACTGCAACACTGTCTTAAAAATCTTTGGTGCAATTATTTATCTGTGTATTTTACTCCATTGTATTGAACTAATACCGCTAATCAAAAAGTGAAGCACTTACCAGCCAGCGTATTTTATTAGGTATGTTTAACCTGAACAAACACAACAACTCCTTTCTTTCATTTTTTCCAACTCTGACAAGTTTCATAAATTGAATGTGGCAAATTGAACGGAGCATTTTTAAGAATACTAGATCTTGCTACCTTTAACTTTTCTCACAGAAGTAAATCCCACTTAAGTCCCAGACATCTTGGGGGGAGGGAGTGAAAGAGGAAGAAAAAAAGAATGACTCAGATCCTGGCTGTTAAAAGCATTTTTACCTCTGCACTAGGGAGAATTCCATTTTTGGAGAAATGTAATATTTTAGTCCTGACGACTCATAATTTATTATATGTTCTTAATGTCTCACATACCTCTTTCAAAATTCAGCTTCTGTGATTATATCTAGAGGAACTTCAATTCTCTTTGTCGTTTCAACTTACCACATCCATATGTAGCTATATTCTTCTTTTTAATTCTGACTTTTTCATCAACTAAACACTTTCTCTCTTCACAAGTATTCTAGCACATTTTATCTTTTTTTCTTCTCTTTTATTGTTAATAGGATCTAGCAAGCACTAGTCTGAACAGAATTTCAACACTTCACTGCGAGACTCTTCTCTGAAGATTTTTTTTTAAGTTCTTATTTACTAAGTTAACATTAAGTGAGACAGAAAATATTCAGCAATTTTGAATTTTAATTTTTTTCACTTTTTTGCTGTGGGAACAAAGAAACAAAGTTTTTAAGTTTGGGGTATTAAATCACTGTGCTCTATACCACAGTATACGTTGTCTGTCTTTATTAATGTTTTTTCACTCGTTATAGTCAAGGGAAAATATAAACAACATATCATACAAATTTCATTAAAATACACAACTGAACCTCTTTCCTTAAATTTATTACTATTCATAGGACAATCTTCATTGTTTTAGTTTCTGTACAAACACTCAGGAAGAGACAGCAATTACTCCAGAGCACTTGTAATCACACTTACATGTAGTTAATTAATTAAATTAAATCAAGAAGGAATCATTGTAAAATAATTTAGCTGAATCCACCAAGTGTTTGCATCGTTTTAACTTCATGTGTTTAAAAAATAACGTGGTGGCACTAATGCAGATTGTGTTAAAAATAGGATTTCATCATACGACAACATAAGGCTCCTGAAGACCTCCACATTTGTACATTACATACAGTAAAGGAAGAGCAAGTAATGGGTCACTATGCAGGAATGGGTGTCTTCAATCATTTAAACATCTTGGCTGAAGAAGGCAAGTGAAGTTCAAAGCAGAGAACAATGGAAAGAATCTCAAAACAGGAAATATCTGTTACAGACATTAGAAATGCAGTAGATGATCCAGGTGCAGTCACATACTGACCAGGAAGGAATATTAGGCTTTGTTGCAGAGAATAACAAATCCCCAAAGCATTCAGCTTGATATGCAGCTGCAGAGCACAAGACAAACAAAAATTATTCCAGCAATAAAAAAATACAATAGAAATCAAAGGATATAGTTCTGCTGCTAAAAATAACACTGCTCATTAGACTTCACCTAACAGGCAATATGCGGTCTACTTACTATGATTTAGAGACGATGTGCATATAAACTATCCCAGCGCCTGAAGGCAAGCATTGTTTGGCAGGAGGGATATAAATTTTGGTGTTTATTAGAACCAGAATTAAAGAATAAAAGTCCAAGAATGTAATGAGCCAATATAATTATTTCTTCAATGTCTCCATTTTGTGGAAAGATAGATGAGTACACAACAGCGACTAGGAGCAAAATAGGTTCAGGTAGCAAAGATGAAGGAGGCAGCTTCAGTTTATCAGAAGGCTTCTGAGACTACCAGATCAATTGGCTTTACAGGCTAAAAAACACACACCCAAAGCTCTCTCTATGAAAGCAGGATTTGGATTTTGCTTGACATTTTGCTTAGTTCATGGCAGTCCTCCTTCAACAAAGCCAGACATGAACTGAGTTTTCACATGTAGCAAAAAGACCCATTCAGGGAAGTGGGGATCCAAAATGATGAGAATGAGGTGGTGAGAGGGGGATGAAAGGACACTCTCCATCCCCCCTCCACTGTGAGGGTCCAGCAGCTGCGGGGGGGGCAGCTCCGGGGCATAGGTAGCAGCGTGTAAGGGAGTAGGTCTAAACTCACAGCCCTGCCTTGTTTCCTCCTCTTGAATGCCCAAACATTAGTGATGGTTTCATGCCACAATACTGCCCACTGTGGGATGAAAAATGAATAAAAGAAGCAGTAAGACTTTGCCCAGCAGCTGGGAAATTTGCAAGACGTGCATAGACCTTTGCCAGAGATGCAGAAGTAGAAGCCAGGTCTTCCTTCTGATGCAGTGAGAGAAGTCCAAGACCAGGCAAATGGGTTCCTCCAAAACATGGACTGGTGGGATGAAACAAACTCTTGTAAAGTAATCACAAAGCTGCCTCCAGTAGATAGAGAAAATAAAATACGGGAAACATTACCAGAGTTAAAAATTCCCACAAAGAAGAAATACCACTGGCCTTAGAAGGAAAAGGGAGAAGGCTCACAATATGTACAAGAAAAATCAGCTACAATCCAGCTTCTCTGAAAGGCAAATCAAAGCTTTTTCTCTTGGACTGGCCTGATCCTCTTGTGATATGGGTTGAGTAAATTAGACACAATGCAAGAGAAATGCCAGATTATTGTTGCCATATGAAAAGCCACCTTTCCCTCTGTGACTAGTTGCTACAAGCCAAAATTCATCAAAGGACTGAGTGAATTTGAAGTTTGCCACAGCTGCAATAAAAACCTCATCCAAGGTTTCAAACACAGCAGCCTGAATATAGGTTCTTAAACACGTGTAACCTGTTTTTAAAAAATGTGGAGTTCTGTCAGCTCCCATATGAAAATTAAGCCAAGTCTACTTCATAACTTCAATAGAGATTCAATAAACCACATATAAGCAGCTACTTTTGAAAATTTTAGCTCTGCTTTGATTTCAACAGTTTTGCCCTTTCAAGTTGAACACTTCAATTTCAAATTTTGGATAGAAGAAGTGGGCATTCCCAGGCAAGTACATAGGAGAAGGACCAGAAGACAGCAAGAGATAGAAGGCACAGTGATTTTTTTGACTAATGTCTCCTACTAGGGAACAAATCTTGGGTTATCTGGTGGTAAATTACTGCTTCCTGCAGTGCTGGCTGATCAGCTCTAGGCAATCTAAACAGGCAGTCGAGAGCCCTGGTAGTCCTTAGGCCGTGTCCCATCTGGGCTGGAGAAGCGAGAAGCAGTGAGGGGAAGAGACACTCAAGCCCCAGGTTTACCACAACAGCAGTTTTGGCAGCTGGAGGAGTTCCTCACTTCTATGGTCCTGTAGTGCTTTGCAGACGTTACATTAAACAAGCTGAAAAGGAGACAAAATGGATACCAAATGCTCATAAAACCCAGGCAAATGACCAATATTTCTGACTCCAGTATAAATTTGGATTAATCCCCAGATTAATTCGGAAAACAGCAGAATTAGTTCTAACCGAAGAAGTGATGCTTGTGAACTTGCAGGCTACTGAATGGCCTCGGCTCTGTCTCAGGCCACTTTCTGGCAGTTAGTATGCTGAGTCTGGTTTTGTATTATTTGGAAAACAGGAAATGGAAAGAAAGAGGATTTCCTCAGGGAAGGGAGATTCTGAAGGGTGTGGGAGGCAGATTCTTCAAGGGCTGTTTAAGCTATTGCCAAATCAAAGAAAATGGAGATATTACTTTGAGCTAAGAATGAAAATTAAAATATAATTGATATACACTCCATTCATTAAGTGACAAAAGTTGAAATAAATCAAACCTATCATAAGCAAATTAGCATTAAGTAATTACTGTTTATAACCCCAATGCCACTTCAAACAAGGAAAGGTACCTCATGTTTCAGCTTTCGATTATCTACATACGCAGAATTAATTTCTAAATGATACAGATTGCCTTTACTGCATCATTAAAATCCACTGGCTTTGTTATGCACAAACGCTGCATCTTTAGCTTTGACTAGAGGTTGCTATTTTTACAACTGTGTGTTAGATGTATTTTATTTCTCTAAAATATTATTTGTGGTTGATTTCCTTTATAAAATATAGCATTAGTGATTGACACATCTTTTTAAACTAGTCAAATTTGATATTTCAACGTATAGTTCTGCACTGAAATATCCATGCATGGAATATGGTGGGGGATCCCATTTCTGCCTGCCTTCCCTCTTCACTCAAGACACAGCTAGGAAAAAGTTTACGTTACATGAAAATACAATAGCACCCTTTTAAACATTTTATCAGCTCTCTAATGGTATTCACAGTGCTTTGCTTTAGAATTCACTAGAAACTAAGCAGGGCATGCAGCCAGGACTGAATGTTTCTACATGTTTAGTAAATATAGTTATTTGTAACCCAAAGTACATATGTATTTATATTGTTTCTGCTAGGCAGAGAAAAACAGACATAATAGCATTTAATAGTGTCCATAATTTTAGACCTGTAATTCCAGCGAAGTCAACGGGTCCTCCCTGGTTCTTAAACTAAGAAATATGCTGGAATGATTTCAAACACCTTAAAAAAAGCAATCTTAATATTTAAAGAGACTTCATAATTTCTATATTTAGAAAAAATTACTCTAGGAGAAAATTATCCAGACAGAACATGCTCTTAAATACTTAAATGCAGGTTTATTTTTTATAATTGTTGACTGAGTTCTAGGAAGATGCATCAACTACTAAAAATAGACCTAAAGTAAAATATGTAGGAATAAATTTTACTTCCAATGGCAGTTTCATTTCCATAAAGACAGCACCATTGAGGGAATACACCTAAAATTAGGCAACTTATTTATGATTCCTTCAGCTTCATTTGCATACTACTGTATCAGTTCTGTTTGATCCTGTTAGTCAAAACTACATGGCAATTTAGTCTGATTTGGAGGCCTGATGTGAAAATGCCAAATTCAACTTTAGGCACCTGGGAATTTTTCCTTCAGAGGTATTTATGTACCTTACTCTCCCTGAAATAAATGGAATTCAGCAACTAAAAATGTTGAGAATGTTCCTTCTTCACTGCAAAGATTAATTACTTTCCTGAACTGCTGAACATCCACTAAAGTTCATGAAACCAAACACACGCAGTGATGGTATTCCAGCATGAATGCATAAGTCTAACTTCAATCAATTCAATCAATTATTTTGAATCCATGTTTTGGTTTTTTAACCAAATTTAATAATGCAGAGAATCACAGAAACACAGAATAGTTGGGGCTGGTAGGGACCTCTGGGGATCATCTAGTCTAACCCCTTCTGCAAGCAGGATCAGCTACAGCAGGTTGCTCAGGATCAGTTGTATTATTTATATCTCCAAGGATAGAGACTCCACAACTTTTCTGAGAAACCAGTTCTAAAAGTGTTTTACCCCCTTAGAGTAAAACTTTCTATGTTTACATGGAATTTTTTTAATTTCAGTTGGTGCCTATCGCGTCTTCTCCTGTTACTAGATACCACTGGGAAAATTTTGGCTCCAGTTGGTGACTGGTCAGAAGTGGTGTTCCCCAGGACCCACTGCTGGGGCCAGTTATGTTTGATATCTTTATCAATGGTCTGGATGAAGGGATTGAGGCATCCTCAGTAAGTCTGCAGATGACACCAAGTTGGGTGGGAGTGTTGATCTGGTGGAGGGCAGGAGGGCTCTGCAGAGGGGTCTGGACAGGTTGGATCAGTGAGCCGAGGCCAACTGTATGAGGTTTAATA
>NW_010513903.1:0-6242 GCF_000687285.1 Phaethon lepturus
AAAAAGGAAAGGAAAGGAAAAAGGAAAGGGACTATTTCAGCTCGAAGGGACCTACAACAATCATCTAGTCCAACTGCCTGACCACTTCAGGGCTGACCAGGTTGAAGCATGTTATTAAGGGCATTATCCAAATGCCTCTTAAACACGGACAGACTTGGGGCATCAACCACCTCTCTAGGAAGCCTGTTCCAGGGTTTGACAACCCTCTCAGTAAGGAAATGCTTCCTAATGTCCCATCTAAATATTGCATCCTCCATCCTTTGCTTCTGAGCAGCTCCCTGGGGATTGGGTCTTCAGCACTTCACCTGGCTCCCTGTCTGCAGTAGGAACAGGAGGACCACCTTTCATGCTTGAGTGTTCTTCAAGCATAGGCTTTCGGTGGAGGTGGCAGCGGCAGCTAATGGGTGGCTTGGGCAGGTGTAGGTTGCCTATCAACGGTAGCACAATGGCCAAGTGGTCAGAGTGTCCCTCTGTGATGCCAAGCATTGTTTTGGACAGCTGATGAAGGCCATGCTCAGCCAACTGTGTGTCTAGTCAGTTGAGCTAAGAGTCTCATATGAAAGCTATGCAAGTTGATCTACCTCACTGCAGCCTACAGGCTCAGGCAGACCCCGCCTGACCAGCGTACAGGGTTGTAAAGTAGAATGGAGAACTGAGATAAAAATCTCTGAGTTAGGTATAGTTATTCTTCAGATTAGATGAATTCTTGGAGCTCAAAGGCATAACAACCAGTCTTCACGTAAAATGGATGTCAGAAGTAATGAAATCTATGTAAAATAAGATTCCTAAAACAATAGGAGTGATTTCCCAAAATACAGGGTTTTTCCAAAGATAGTCTGGGAGAGGTAATGAGTTTTGCTGTAGTTTGAATGCACATAGAAAGGAATGAGTATTTTCTTGAGGTCATGAGCATGTGTGAAAAGATGCAACAGAACTTGCAGAAAAGCAGCAGAAAGCCAAAGTGATGGCTGAGAGAGAAGGACTAGAGAGAGCACTTGTAGGCCAGCAGGTTGACTGGAAAGCTGTGAGCCAACAAACCATTCTTTCCATTTGGGTTCTGCTGCGCTGAGGAAAACTGGACTTGTGGAAAATTCTTTGTGAATAAACAAGATCACATCAAAAGAATTCCTGACGCCATCATCAAAGCAATGTGTGAGACTAGTCACTGGCTACTTCTTTGAATCAAAGTTAATCTGCCTCATGTCAGGTTAAATTTTGCAGAATCTGAGAGGTAACAAAAACATTTTTTCCTAGCTCTTGGACCTGGCTAAAATCTCCTCTGAGCAGGACCTCACTCTTACACTTCCTTCCTGGTCCAAAGAGACGTGAGAACTCTTCTGTTCATCATAACAGGGTGTCCATGCTGCAGCCAAAGTACTGTCATTTAAATGGCAGAGTTGTCATCTGTTTCTTTGTTGGCCTTTTGAGAGAAGTCATTAGCTACATGCTGCCCTCCACAACAGTATCAAAACTATACTGCTGTGAATTCATAGCAGAAAACTTGCTTAGCCAAAAAAAGTGAAACATGGGAAGCATAACAAGCTACAGTCAGTTCTCAATTATGCAGGGGAGTGGAGATGAAGTGAGTCCTAAAAGACTTAACACAAAATATATACTTTGGGCTATAGACTATAATTGGGTATTTACCTTTGAAAAACAAATAAATAGATTTCTATAGAGCAATTGGGTGAGTATTTGGCCTGGACAGCGCTGGTGCGTCATGTCACTGGGGAGAAGAACTGTAACACCGTGCCACAGCTGGGTAGTGCCCAAAAAATGGCAGAATGGTGTTAATTTCCAATATGGATGATAACTGAGACTTGACTGTTGTTTTTTTTCTGATAGATTTTTTTGCTACTTACTCAAAAAAGCATGAGCTTGTACTATAAAAACTGAACAGCACCCAAGAGCCTCAGTGACAAACACCACTGCAGCATGAAGGAGACGGGACAGGGATCCCCGAGTGTGTTCACCAAGAGGTTATTTGGTTTAGATGGGATAGTGTGGGAAAAGCTTCGTAGTCACTGAGCAGTGAAATTAAGAATAGCAATGATCAGATGCATAGTCGAGGGAGTGGTGAGGTGATAGAGAAGAGATATAGACAGGAGTTGAATTACAAATTGCCTGGAAGGGGTTATCAAAATCCTGTGGCAGAATTATAGCTGTGACTCTCAGTGTTGCTGCATGTATGTGTGCAATTTATCATAAGGGTGATTTCTGGTAGGTCTGGTTTGTTTTCTGCCTCAATTGTCCAGGTAGCTTTTTGTTTATATACAAACAAAACGGAGACCAGCAAGGATGGATTTGTCTCTTTGGGCATGAAGCAATATTGCAAAGGAGAAGTGAAAGATGTTTATCTAAAGTGTGGAACCAAGTTAGCAAATTTTCTCTGAGACTCTGATCTGCCTAAAAAGGACCAGGAGGGGCGTTTCTTTCAGTCCATGCATGTACAGTTCTGCTGGAAATCTTCTGGTGTTTGTGCTGCTTGTGGCCAATAAATCAAAAGATTTGCCTCCCACTTTATCATGAATAATGAATTCCGATTCCAGCCTAGTGCTGGAGCCCCGCCAAGACTGTGTCCTTCTGCCTCAAGAAAGAGCCCTGCTACTTCTCATGACAACAGCTCAGCCAAAATGCGAGCTCCTTCCCGCCCCCCTAACCAGCTCAGGCTTCTGGAAGCCAGCACTAATTCAGTTAGATAATTTATGGACATAGGCCGGCTCTAAAAACAGTTGCATATTGTACTGGAATGTTTACCCAACGAGAAAATAATTACTTTCAGTAATTGTTCTGTCATCAGCCTGGGCCTGATTTCTGACAAAAAGGGGCTCGCTTGCGTGAGAAGGGCATGGTGTTTTGCTGTCCTTCCGAATCCTAACGCTTGTCTCTTGTTTTTCATGTTTCTGAATAGCCAGCCCAGTACTCTCTGCCAGTTAGGCTTGTGGGAATTAGAAATGTTCCTTAAGGGAGGAGAGAAACGCCAAGTTCAGCACTGGGAGTGAGACCTGCTGTCCTCATCTCGGCTCGATGCCCTTTTCCTTTGCAGCCTTGAGAAATCCATCCTTTTTGCTTATGTTTTCATAGAACCATAGAATCACAGAAGGGTTTGGGTGGGAAGGGACCATTAAAGGCCATCTAGTCCAACCCCCTGCAGTGAGCAGGGACATCTTCACCCAGAGCAGGTTGCTCAGAGCCCCGTCCAGCCTGACCTGGGGTGTTTCCAGGGATGGGAATTTCCTGACCTTGAAGTGAGATCATGGTGGTGACCTGCTGCAGAGGGGTGCTCTGACACCATGAGCATGGACACCAGAATACAGCAGTAGAGGTTAATATCTAAATTTCCAACCACAAGGCCAGGTCTGTGTTCTGTCTAAAGATGACCAGTTCTGTCCCCGTAATAGTATTTTGGATTCAATTTTCTCTCTTGGCTGTTAGTGAAGTGTTTATAAACAGATTGTGGTTTTCCTTAATTTGCTATTTGAGATAATTTGTCTGATTAGTCTTTATGGTTCTTGATCTGCAGCTGGTCTGGAACGGGTGAATAACTGTTGGCTGCTTCTGAGGATATGTGTGTTATATGGTGTGACCCTGTTTCTTTAAAGGATCAATGTTGCTTTTAGAGTCTGTTTCCACCCTGTATGTTCATGATTTTGTACTCATGTGCTTTTCAGCATGCCTTCCAGGAGCCCAGAATCATAGAATCATTAAGGTTGGAAAAGACCTTTAAGATCATCAAGTCCAACCATCAACCCAACACCACCATGCCCACTAAACCAGAGATGCTGGCGATGGAGCTGGGAGACAAACCCAGAGAGCACAGAGTCACTTCTCTAAATTCACTACTTCTGTACTGCAGAATTTGAACGTGGAAGGGGAAAGAACACTTTCAGAGGAAATGTGTTTATCAACCTGCCCGAGTTCTTAAAAAATCCTCTTCATAGTATAGATTTTACTCCTGATATTGGAAAAATGTAACAACCAGCTATATTCTGGTGTACTTAATTTTCACAGTCTGGAATATTCCTGTTCTGCCAGTTAATTATATGGACTTTATTAATAGCTATGTATAAATTTATATATATATACATACACATATACATAAACATATACAAGAATTATTTGGCTATAAAAACAATGAGTAAATAACTTGTTGGAGAGGCAGTCCTCTAGCCTAAATTATGTTACAAGTTATATGGACTTAACTGAAAACTCTCAAACTGATTTAGCTAAACTTGCCTCTTTGTGAATTCCCCTAAGCTGATGTAACATGTTATGTGAATTTAGCTTAAATCAGTAATTCTCGAGTTAAGGGCATGTGTCTGAGTGCTATAAAGTTATCATAACTTAAAAAATAGCAAGTTACCAGCCTCCTCTGAGCCTTGGTATCTGATCGTGTGCTCTTGGTCCGCCCCAGGTGCAAGATAAAATGTGTTATCTTAAACCATGTCTTTTTGGCTGGCAGTATCATAAGGGATTTTCTTTTTCTCAACCCCAGGGAACCAACTCTGTAGCACTTGCTAATACTATTCTGTTCTACTCTGCAGGAGAAAGAAAGGAGGAGGGGAGACCCCAGACCTTAGCCGGCAGGCAGCTGAGAAAAAAAAGAGAGCGGGTCGTGGATCTAATAAGCTCCAGAAGGCAAAATCACTGGCAAGTATCACTGGCTCATAATTATATCAGCTGGGGCCCGGCGTCAGGTACACCCAGGAACATTTTATGTCAGAGCTTTTACTTAACTTAGGTAACTGTGAAGCTTTGCTCCTGCTAGAAGTAGGCTGCCAGGCACATTTGCTGCCTATCCCTGAGGGAGGTACCTGGGCAGAAGGAGGACACAAAGCATGCCATGTCTGGCTGCTCCAGGGGCAGTCTCTCATGGCAGCCTAGACAGAGTCCATCTGCCTTCAGTGGGAAAAGGACAGCAACTGTGACCTTGTTACTTGCTCCTCCCTCACGTTGCTTACCGTGCAGTATCCCAACAGTCCGTTTCCGTGCTTTACAAAGCGCGGGATCAATTCTCTTACGACAGTCGCATCTCTTCCCAAAGCTTCAATTTCTGTGCTCGCAACTTTTGATCATTGCAACTTGATGTTAGTTTATTCTCTGTTCATTGCACTGAGCCTGAGCAAGCAGCCCCAAGGTCTTAATACTGAGGATTCATTGTGCTCATCGCTGGTAAAATAGGACATCCTCACATGAAAAGGAGTCCAGGGAAGTCAGGCTTCCAGAAAGCATCATGGGTCTAAGCTTTTGTGGACACAGCAACAAATAACTGCCAGAAGAAGGACGTGCTCACAAGTGTATCAGCGGTTTTCGCAGACCTGGAAGCGTGTTTCCTAAGCCATGAAAGCCAGGGAACATGTGTGAATTGAGCTAAAGAAGGTTTACATAAAAGAGAGGCATTGTCTCCCGAGATAGATTGGGAGGCATTCTTCTGACCCAAATACACCCTGTTTACAAGGGAATAGATTCAGTCAGTGTTAAAGAACAGAAAAAATAATAGAAGTTATTCAGCCTGTGTCTTACAATTTCCATTCTCTGTAGCCCTTAGATCAGAGCGCCCTTGCACAGTTTCATTCCACCAAGGCTTCCTGTTTCAAATTTAAAGCTGTTTGTTGGTGCAGAAGTGAAAGAATCTTATTTTAGAGTAACAAGAGGTGAATTTGATTTTCTTGCCCCAGATTTTAGAAAGTTTTATGTTCTTCAAAGTTACTTAACCTGCAACTCCCAATCAGGAAGGCACAAGCACCATGAAGTCCAAACCGTCCTTCACGTCAGCGGGAGTTTTTGCTACAAACTGCAGCAGTACAGGGTTGAGCAGTGTGTATCTGTGTGTCGCCTGCTGTTGGCTGCTCACAGTTTAAAAGGGACTTTATTATTCCTGTAGCAAATAGCCGCCAGAAAGCATTTAGCTGACACAAAATGCTCATAGACACATGTCTGAGGGTTAAGACAGAGTTAGTGGGTATTGAATTCTCACCCCACAAAAAGCCCTGGGAAGAGTCTTAAAATCACTGCCTGCTGCCAAGGCCTGACAAGTCTTGACATCCTCCCTTGGTCCCTCCTAGGCAGTTAGGACAGCCTAACCCAGGGGTAAGTGTCTCCTGAAAGTGTCTCCTGAAACCCATGAGGTTACACCTTGGTGACATCAGCCCAGAAGAGACCTCCATGCCTTTGTGCTATGCAGTCTTGGTAGCACTGGCTTCTATTTGTGTTAAAAATCTGGGGTAACCTGTGTTGCTGTG
>NW_010513903.1:6258-17558 GCF_000687285.1 Phaethon lepturus
TATTTCTCTTGAGTTTAGAGTTCTCCAAATTTCAGTAGAAGAGCTGTGTTTCTTATTCTCTGATGTATAAGCCTGCTGTTACACTGGCGATTAATGACCACAACACTACGTGACAATAAAGGTTAGGTTACGGTAGGCTGATGCATAGAAAAAGAATATATACATATAACTTGCTAGGAATAATCCAAAATTAATTTTCATTTATTATTAAGGTAGCATTGGGAAAGCTTGTTGAAATGAAGACCTGTGAAAAGACTCTTATTTAATCAAGTCCAAATAAAGAGGCTTAATGCTCAAATCTTTTAGTAAAACCTTAGAAGAAGAATAGTCTGTGATGAAAGACCAAGTGCCCCAAGCAAGAAAACATCAAGTCAAATTAAAATGAAGCTCTTAAATAGATCAATGATCCAAGTGCAGAAAGTAAGTGAGAATAAAGTATATTACAGCCAACAATGAAGATGTGAAAAGGGCTATTATATGGAGCTCCAAGCTCAAGAGGCTGAACAACAGCACACCAAAATAGAATAAATACATAATTAAGGTGATGACCTGAGTCCTGGAATTACATCCACTGGCTCCATGTTTGCATGTGGTGAATCAGTTCTCCTCTTAGTAAACCTGTGAGGTTTTGGAGTTTATTAGTAATCATGGAAACAGCACCATGAAATGTGACCAGGCTCACACTTATTTTTGAATAAATTAAAGTGAATTAGCTAAATTACAATAAATACTAAATTACAATAAATTAAGTTAATTAGGTGTCTGAATGAAGGACCACATTCTTTCTTATGAATGCATATGCAACCCCCATACCTCTACAGTGGGGAGGGAATACCTGCTCTATCTTTATCCAGGGATAAAGGCCTTACTTTAAGGATATGTCTAGTTTCAGTGTTAACCATCTCTTTAAGCACTTTGCTGGATCAAGGCTTTATGGCTTTTCTATACCACCTTGATGCTCACATTGCCTTTGACAGCTACTGTCCCAGAATTATATAAAGAAAAGTGAAGAATGCAACGGGTTTGGTGACTTCTCCAAGCTTTTACCAGCCTGGACGTGTTTGGGCCACTGTATCATCCCCCTGTTCACTCTGACGTGGAGCTGCGCTGCCCTGCTGTGATTTCTCAGCTCTGGCCCCACAGGTCCCTTTGCAGGCATCACTGCTGTCACGTCAGTGTCCTTTACAAAAGTCCTTGAGGACTTCCGATGAGGAGTCTTCTGCAGCTTCTCAGCAAAATAGGCAGCCTCATGCCAAATGTCAAAATTCACAGATACTTTATTAGGAAGGAAAAATTTGATTGATGCTTTTGACAGCTTTGCAAATGACTGCAATGTCAGCAATTAGGGGCTGGTTTTGCCTTTCAGGCTGTCTGCTTGTTTCTGTTCGAGAGACTGTTCCACCCTCGCAGCTGTTCCTTAATTACGAATTTATTTTTAGGATTTACTAAATAACATCTTTTTGACAGGATCAGTCATTCTTCCCTCACTGCCTATATCCTAAGGTAATAAGATTGCAGAATTTGAAGTCAGGAGTAAATTTTCCTATGACATAGTGACAGGGAATTGATGTTTTGAGTATTAATGCATTTATGTACTGTGTGGGTATAGCCCACATGAAGATCCAGGGCTCTCAGCACTGAGACATGGTCCCATCCAGTGTATATTTATATTCTGCAAACCTTACTTTGAATTTTAATTTATTCATACAAGAAACCTCATTGAACTTCATGGGACTATTCCTAAGAGTGAAAAGAACTCAATATAATGTTTGCATATTCAAACTCAGCTTATATAGGTCACCCTAATTATATAGCCTGGTATATAGGCTATATAGGCTCCCTAAATATAGGTGCTATAAAACCTAAGCTTTGATAGTCTATGCCTATCTGTCCCTATGAGCTCTAAAATTGAACCACCAGCAACACAGGAGATGAAAAGCAAGGAATAGTCAGATCTGTGCTGCAGCTCCTACTGCTTCTATGGTACTGTGCTTTTCTCGCTAGGACAAAGAAACTGCAGCTGCTTTTTTCACACCATCTCTGTCACACGTCAAGTACTGCTAAGAACCTGGACCACTTTCGGCAGTCGTATAATCACTGGCCTTTCTTTAGGTTGATATTCAGCAGTTGCTGGATTGCTTATTTATAACTAGACGATTAGGCCTGAAGCACCATATATCTGCCACTGCTGCCAATTCAAATAATGGAAAGGGGAAACAGGAGGGCAGGAATTACAAAACAGCATTGACTTTTCTGTGCAACCGTTTTACTACGGACACTAGTTTCACATAAGACTATGTGTCCCCATTGCTTTTTAATGAGTTGCTATGTAAATACTTGGGTTTGTTAATGCTATTCTTACCAAATAATTTGTATCAGTCAAAAAAAAGCCAAAGCTGTTGGTCTGCAGAACCTGTGCATTTTGAATATTTGGGATCTTTCTCAAGGAATAAACAGTCGCTGTGTTGCTAAGTTAGGATTTTTTTGCTTCATTTTTATCCTGTTTAATAAAATGTTCACTGAACAATATGTTAAAAAAAAACTTCATCCTTTACACTGCGAGACTTCAAACAGCAAGCAAGACTAGGATCAATCGCAGCCATATGCACGGGGGAGAATTTGTGCATTAACGTATGAATTGATGTGGAGAATCAATTAATGTGGGTTTGGCTTTACTAGCATCAATTTCTATTTGGGTCCTTTTGTCCTTAAAGTAAACTTACACCAGAGCACAGGTCACTGCAGATAATTCAGATTATGCTTGTATCATTCAGGGATATCATTTAGGAATATAATTTATAGACTGTATATGGAATGTATATAGAATGTATAGAATTTATAGAAGTTCTCAATGGACTCCAACATTTTCAGTCCTGCTGCAGCTGTTGGGATGATATGATACTTGCTGCCTTCTCTTCCTAGCTATCACTTTCTGCAGATCTTGAGTCTGTTCCAAAAACACCAGTTCGTCCCAGCTGGGCCACTCAACAGTCAACTGGGAACCTTCCCTCCAAAGCAGCAGCAAAGACCCTAGCCCAGAGCTCCCAGTGGAACGCTGGGATACGACCAGCACCTGTTCGAGCTCCAGTGCCAAAACCACGTGAAAGAGGAAAGAAAGACTTCACAATGACAAACACCAGGTCTCCATGTTAGTATGCTACCCTGTCCCATGTGGAGGCTGTTGTAGAGGTTGCCAATATCCAAATCGAGTGCACAGAGGGAAGGAGATGGTGCTGGCAGTGTATTTCTGTAGGTGAAGGAGAAGGCAGTCATTCTGCATGGTGAGAATCCAGATGACAGTGATTTGCTGCATCAAAAGAGAACATATGGCCAAAGACGTCACATCTAGCACTTGCTAGATCCACCTGTCTGTCACAACTGTCATTGTGGTATTGAACACTGCCATGGCTTCACATGGGTTTAACTCACTAATACTCAATGGCAGAGCAAGAGATCTTAGATCAGAAGTGACAGTGGGCTCAGTTCGAAGTCCATGGACTCTGCCCAGTCCTGGATAGATGCCAGGAGGTGTTTGGTATGGTTGGTTGGGTTGGAATCTGAGCATTCAGCAAATTACTGGAGAAAGCAATCAACTCCAGGGAGACAAAGCTGAGAAAGCAGCTGCTCTGTGAATGCCTTCCAAAAATAAGGAGGCAGACTGATGCAATCAAAAACAATTTCATGTCATTACAGTCTAGGCTTAGGTAGCTATTCATGAAGACCTCACCCTTGATATACCTAGCACCTTCTGAAGGTCGTCAGTGTCTGCAGCTGACTGGGAAAGTATTGGATGTCTTTCAGAAGCACACAATGTCTGTGCAGACTTTCGTGAAAGTCCTATGAGTTCACAAATGGGCGTCCACATAAAGATTGCAATTTGTGACCCCTGATTATTTTTAATAGTATGAGAAGGGTAGTGGGTAAAAGACCTGAAATGAACAAAGGAAAAGAGGCTTCTGATGTGATACTGTTTGGGTTTTCAAAGAGAACACAGGGGTAGAGTGAGGGGAGCTCCTACAGGGCAGCGACTATCCAGTAATTATTGATGATCCCATCTAGAAGAGAGATAATGGGGCACATGGAGACCTCCAGCATCCCTCTGGATCTCCCTAGCATCTGGCATTTTTAGCAGGTGCATAGGCTAACACCCATGAGGAGGACCCACAGTGCAAACGAGTGATCACAAATCCTTCTGTGGGAGATGAAATAAAGAATCCAAACACAGATGAAGGATGATACATAGGGGAAAGCACTGGAATGAGTAAGATGAGGCCCAAGGAAAACACATGAAGACTGCTTCATGTGGGAAGCAGTACGTAAATGCATCCCGGTCATAAAAGCCAAGAGAGGAAAGCATCAAGATTAGGCTTGAAGACCTATTACAGTGCTGCATAGTTCTAAAGCAATACAAGGTTTCTATAAAATCGGACCCTCATTCTGAAGTCACATTGCCTGGACAGAGCCTTAGGAAGGTTGTATGCTGGACTGGGGCCAAGTCATAAAGAGTTAAGTGTAGGCTCTGGGCCTTGGCTGCGTTATTGGTTCTTCCAGTCAATTAAGGGAATTCCGCTGGTCTGGCAGCAGTGTTGCAGCCTGACAGGAATGTGATACTCAGCTCTGACTGCTGCCATCCGGGAAGCACTGGGAATGGGAAGAAGGTGTTTCTTAAGTCTCTTAACTTCCACAAACCAATCTGCAACTGCTGTTGAGGTGCGGTTTAGTGTTGTCAAAGAGGATGTGGGGGATGGAGTAAGGGGAGCTCCTGCAGAGAACTGGCCAACCAGTGGTTATTAACGATGCTGTAGAGGTGGAGGATGATGGCACATGCAGGGATGTGCAGTGTCCTGGCTGACCTCTGCTGCAGTCACTGTCTTCTACACGATAAGGAATTTTAAAAGGGCGCATGAGGAAAGGGCTAGGGACAGTGGGGAAGCAAACTACCTACAAACACCATTGCTGTGGTATAAAAACAACCAAGGTAAATTATCCCCCTGAGAGATTGCAATTTGCAAGGCAAAACTATATAAACTTTTTGTATCAGAGAGAGACAAATCCTATCTTGATTCCTTCAGTGACCTCTACTTTGTGATCTCTGCCAGGCTTTTCCCAAGGTGAATGTACTAACTTTAGATGGTGCTCCAGCTGGGATTTACCAGGGCATATTTGCAGATTGTCAGAAAGGTGGGCAGGAAAAGCAAAGATGTTTTGATTGATAATTATTTTCTCTATAATGAGATGATGAATGGAAACAGTCTTTCCATTCAATCCAGATCTGTAAAGGTATTTGTAAAAGTATTAAATGCCACCAAAATCCCAAGGATTGGCTGAGTCATAGAATCACAGAATCATTAAGGTTGGAAAAGACCTCTAAGATCGTCAAGTCCAACCATCAACCCAACACCACCATGCCCACTAAACCATGTCCTGAAGTGCCACGTCTACCCATTTTTTGAACACTTCCAGAGATGGTGACTCCACCACCTCCCTGGGCAGCCTGTGCCAATGCTTGACCACTCTCTCCATAAAGAAAATTTTCCCAATACCCAATCTAAACCTCCCCTGGCACAACTTGAGGCCATTTCCTCTCGTCCTATCGCTGGTTACTTGGGAGAAGAGACCAACACCCACCTCACCACAACCCCCTTTTAGGCAGCTGTAGAGAGCGATGAGGGCTCCCCTCAGCCTCCTCTTCTCCAGACTGAACACCCCCAGTTCCCTCAGCCGCTCCTCATCAGACTTGTGCTCCAGACCCCTCCCCAGCTCCGCTGCCCTTCTCTGGACACGCTCCAGCACCTCAATGTCCTTCAAGTTGCTGTCCTAAATATGTTTAGAATCTGAATTCTCTAACTAAACTACTCTGATTCTTACGTTATTTCTCTTTCATTTAGCATCTCCACTGTTTGAGGGTCAGCCCTGGCACATTCCTCCATCTAACCAAGGATCTGACACAGAGTAAGGGAGGATCCAGAGTATTGTTCAGCTCAGCAGAACAGAAGCTCATCTGCATGGCACTGTGGAAACAACAGCAATGTTACCCGAGTCACAAGGCTGTGCTCAGTGAAGAACAGCTGCTTTGGAGTCCTTCTTAAGGACCCAGCTTTATTCTTTATCAGCTGTTGCTAGAAAAGACTTTCTTCATTGATCTTACCATACAGTGCAAAGAAATGGGCAGGGAAGTCAGGCGCCTATTCTCACTTAGGCTGTCCAAAAGAAATCTTAACTGCCTTGCAGCCACTTTAGATAGAAAGGTGTTGGAGCAACGGCTTTATACCTTTTTTGGGAAGTACCGCACGTGGTGCAATGACTCCTGATAGCCTTTGGGATCTCCAGGTGGGATGTCCCGTTTCCAAACTGGAGTACAGTCTAAGTCTGTTTTCCTGTTGTGCTTCTCAGCCTGGTTTCCTGTTGCGCTTCTCAGCCTGGTTTCCTGTTGCTACTGCTCTCGACCTGGTGCTATATTCTCTTTTTCTTCTGGGTGTGCAATCTCTGCAGGGTTCATCCAGGCTTTTGACCATGGAGAAACTTGTGTAGATCCTTTCTAGAGCTGCTGGACCTTATGTGAGCTCGCCTGTGTGTTGCTCAGACATCTCGGGGCACATCCGATGGCCTGAGCTGCTCTGTGATGCTTTGCCAGTGAATTACAGAAGTTGTCTGTCTCTGTGGGCACCGAGGGTATAGTGGAAGACAAGGGAGGACTACCAGCCACCTGAGTGATGGAAACTGTACTCTCCCTACAAAGTGAGTGGTTTACCACCAATGTTAATGTGTCCCCTCAACTGTAACCTACAGCCCCTGCCAAAACAGCTAGACTGTGAAAAAAGCACCACAGCGTTCAAAGGAAAAGCCTTTAATATGTGGGAGAAAGGAGGCTCAGGGAAAACGCTTCAAGAAAAACTTAGTCAGGGCTGTATTAAAGACCAAGTTTCTTTCTCATGTTAAACAAGGCAACTCCATCATTTCAATCGTGTTAGTGAGAAGGAAATCAAATTCCACACTCTGGATTACAGCATTGCACATGGCTCTGCGTGGGGAGCTGGCACTAGACTGATTATTTAAGAGAATGTAAATCATGTGCTTTTATTTGTCTTTTCTACAATTAAGGAAATATCCAGTAAATGTAATGAAAAGCAGTCTTTAAGGGGGACTGAATGCACAGCAACTGTAACTCATTGCCTTATCGTATCCCAGAGTGAGAGAGCTGGGATAAAACCGAACCTTTGCACACGTTAGGAAGAGTCACAGTACACCCATGAATTCTCAACATTTATAGGCTAGAAATCATGTTTCAGAGAAAATGCCAACTACTGCTCCACAAGGATTAGGAGAAGACTTCTGCTCTGTCGGCAGATTATTCTTCACTGCCTCACTTGAAGGTTTCAGGTTTTTTGGCGTGAGAGACATTAACCATTGTCAAGACCAGGCACCGTGCATGCCGCACCATGGATCTTAACTGAAGGGAGAGCATCCAGATGGAGATTCTGCCCATTGGGGTATTTGGTTGAGTGCCATGTGAATTCCAGCTCCAAATCAATGCTTAGTGGGCATGGTGATGTTGGGTTAATGGTTGGACTTGATGATCCAAAATGTCTTTTCCAACCTTAATGATTCTACAATTCTATGATTCGGTAACTCAGTGCATCTCCCTCTCCCAGTCTTTGTTCTTTCATTTTTCTAATTGCTCTGTATGCTTGGAAGGGGGAGTTCATCTTAACCAACATGATGGCCTAGGAGCTAGCCGGTCACCTCTCAAGCTATCAGCTGAACTAGGAACTTGCAGATGGCAATTATCTCATATATCTTAGGATCTGTTGATTATGGAAGAGACCTGACTGACTAATTTTGATTAAGAAGGCTAATTTTTGAGCATTTAAAGTGAGGTGTGGTAAATCCCACCTGAAACATTCATCAGCATAATTCCCTGGTATTGCAAATCTCTCCTCACAAGACTTTTCCCCCAGGAAACCAAGTTAAACTGATTGCTTCATGGCTGTTTCCTTGGTTTCTTAAGTCCAAACTGTTGTTCCTGCATTTTTTTTTGGTCTCTGCTAGGCAGCATGTAGCTTCTTGTGGCAGCAGTTCAGCGCTAGGTCTGTGTTACAAACAGCAAATGGCTACGCAAGGAAATGATGTAACCCTGCAGCAATGGTTTTTCTTTTCTCATCAATGAGCATACTCATCAGAAACATAACGCTCCCAGGGTCTGACTGGTCTTGGAGCCAAGTGCTCGGGCATTACTGCAGACACTATGCCTTCGCTGAAGCAGATCATGCGTCTTAAATGCTCACTATACATTTTAAGGCTTAGGCCTTTTCTGATTTATAAGGTTTTTGTATTTATGATGCTGTAAAATAACTAAAAGTAATGTCCAGGAGTGTACCAAGCCAAGCCATCTATCCTTGATGTAACTTCTACTGATTATGTTGTTAGAATAAAAATGTACGTACGTACTTACAACATATTTTACAATCATTCCTGAGGTCGCAAAATGGGTCACAATCTGAAATGGAGAGAGAAGATACAGAGAGACAGAGTCTCCATCACCTGCCTCTGCCACCGAGCTGCTGGCTGGCCTCAGGCAAGCCGTATTGCCGTCTGTGCCCCAGGCTGCTGATCTGCAGAGACTGGTGGTTATTTACCCACCTTTATAGTGCGCTTCCAGATACGCTGATAAGAAATTGCTAAACAAATACAGAGGAAGGTTGTTATGCCTTCGCCATTCCTTGTAGATGTGCATTTCCCTGCACTGGTTGGCATTTCCAGATCCAGCACAACTCCCATTAGCCACAGCCTTTGATTAAAGAACTGAAAGTACCTTTTAAACCCCAGAGGCCAATGAATCAGCATTGCTGCATCTGAATTCCACCAGTACAAGCAAGATCAGAATGTGAGCCCTAGGCTACAGCCCTGCTTAGATGTGGGGAACAAACCCAAACATGCCAGCCACCTTCTTACCCAAGCTTTACCATCCGTTTCTGCCCAAAACTCCACCTGCATCTACCTGGTGTTCCTTGCCGGGAGCAATGGCAAAGTTTGGTACTATAGCTTGGTTTTGTACACAAAATTAAGTTTTCCTCATTATTGCTCTTCTGAGCTAAAGAAACAGAAACTTGGGAAAAGGAATATGTGTAACAAGTTCATGGGTGTTGCAGGTGGGAGTACAGTTGGATTAAAACTGAGGATTTTTGAGAACATCCAACTTGTGTGGCGAGAAGGAAGATAAGTGAACACGAGCTGTTGCCAGGGAAGTAAGAACATTCAGAGAGTGAAGTCTCAGCAGCGGCATTGGGGTTATAATAGGTTAAAGGACGGCTACCGAAGAGCGTGGAGACCTTGCGGCAAAGGGAAAGCAGCTAATGGTAGTGGCTAAATGCAAGATAAAAAGTTGCTGCAATAGGTGGATGAAGCTGATAACGCATGGAGAGCACAGCTCAGCTCAGCTCACTTAACGAAGGGCTGAGGAGATGCGGAGGCAGTGACACGGTGTGCAGGTTGTGTTTAGGGGGGTGTGGATTAAGGGGAGGGAGGAGAGTATGGGAATCAGGCTGAAATCAGGCGCCTTGTCCCTGCTGGCGTGCTCTCAGACTGATCGCCTTGTCGTGCGTCTAGCATGGGCGTTGTGCCTGTCCTGTGCTGCGTGCCATCCCTAACAACGTACAAAGACATCCTCCAGATGGATGCTGTATGTGCGCCACCAAACAATTTAGGGGAAGGAATTGCTTTCATACCCCAGCCAGCCCAAAGCAGGGCACAGCTAGACAGACTCCGTGGCCGCATCTGCAATGTCCCTTGCTGCGCAGCAGCTGCTGTAATAGGTTTGAGAAAGGTGATGGCAGATGATACATGTCTGGATAGATGCTTTGTGTTTGTGCAGCCCGTATCCTGAGCACAACCACTCTCCAAACCACAGATAAATTGCTGGTTGGCACAGAATGCTTGGGAGACCCCCAGGGAGGTTAAATCACAGGTAGAGACAGGTCCAGACATTGCAGGGCACTCCCAGCACATCCTGTAGGAAGGAAACTGAATTCAGATCTCCAAAAAGCCCTGAAGGCAGGAGAAAGGTAGCAATGGAAGCAGGTGGCCTAAATCATATTTTCAACCTGTTCCATCCTGGGATCTTGCTTTGTATAGGCAGGATGCTGCCAAATCCACCCAGCAAGGCAGGGGAGGCAGGATGGTCTCACAGCGGACACACACATACACCCTGCTACAAGCTGCCTGCCAGGCTGCTGACCTCAGGCACCAGAGCAGGCTCCGGCTGCCTGATAAACCAACCCACACAGTGGGAACAGCCGACCTGCAGCTGCTTAGAATCACAGAATAGTTTGGGTTGGAAGGGACCGTTAGAGGCCATCTAGTCCCACCCCTTGCAGTGAGCAGGGACATTGTCAGCTAGACCAGGTTGCTCAGAGCCTTGTCCAACCTGATCTGGGATGTTTCCAGGGATGGGGCATCCACCACCTCTCTGGGCAACCTGGGAAAGGGTTTCACCAACCTCATTGCCAAAAACGTCTTCCTTAGAGCTAGTCAAAATCTGCCCCTCTTTTAGTTTAAAACCATTACCCCTTGCCCTATCGCAACAGGCCCTGCTAAAAGGCCTCTCCCCATCTTTCTCCTCAGCCCCTCCAAGCCCTGGCAGCTGCACTAAGGTCTCCCCGGAGCCTTCTCTGCTCCAGGCTGAGCACCCCCAGCTCTCCCAGCCTGTCCTCCCAGCAGAGCTGTTCCAGCCCTCGGAGCATCGCTGGGGCCTCCTCTGGCCCCGCTCCAGCAGGTCCGTGTCTCTCCTGTGCCGAGGGCTCCAGAGCTGGACGCAGCCCCGCAGGGGGGTCTCCCCAGAGCGGGGCAGAGGGGCAGAACCCCCTCCCTCGCCCTGCTGGCCACGCGGCTTTGGGGGCAGCCCAGGACACGGGTGGCTTCTGGGCTGCGAGTGCACATTGCCGACTCCTGTCCAGCTTTCCACCCACCAGGACCCCCAAGTGCTTCTCCATGGGGCTGCTCTCCATCCCTTCATCCCTCAGCGCGTACTGATACCGGGGGTTGTCCTGACCCAGGGGCAGGACCCTGCACTTGGCCTTGTTGACCCTCATGAGGTTCACACGGGCCCATTCCTCGAGCTTGTCCAGGTCCCTCTGGATAGCATCGCGTCCCTCAGGCGTGTCGACCGCAGCCCCCAGCTCCACCCCGCTTGTGATCCGCCAGGAGCCCGCACGTCTCCAGGCACCTCTCGGGGAGGGAATTTTAGCTTTTTCCAAGGAAAATCCAGCTTGTTCTCCCCTCCTCCTGTCGATACTTTGCCACCA
>NW_010513904.1:0-2473 GCF_000687285.1 Phaethon lepturus
AACGGCAAAACCCGCGCGTTACAGTAGGATGTGCCGCCCCGGGTACTGAGGGGCACAAAGCCCGCCACACGGCCCGGGGACGTTATTCCCCTCAAGGTGGGAAGAGAGCGGGGGGTGCGTCGCCCGCCGCCCTCAGAGCGCTGGTTCTCGCGCGTCTCCCGCGCGTAGCGCGACCCTGGGAGCTCTGAGGTGAACCAGGTTACCGTGTGAGTGCATACGGGGGGTGGGGGGGGGAAGCACATACACCGAAAACCTCGTTTCTTTCAATTACGTTTACCTGTGGTACGTTAACTGTTCCAGTGAAGTCGGCCTGCGAGTGGGATGGGCAGCTGTGGCGCCTGTGATATACTGTAGACCTTGCTGTGTTGGTCAGTAAAGGGAGGATATGTTGTGTGGAAGCTGTAACTTGTGTTCCAAGTCGGCTGTTAACTTCGGGAGCTTCGTTCTTACTTTCTTTTGGAGCTGTAACTTCTTCATGATGCGTTTAGAAAGGGCTTCGGTTGCAGGTTAAAAGGTGTCATCCAGAGCGTGCTCGTTTCGGTCGGCTCTGATGCACAGAGCACTGGTTTTCTTATTTTTCAATCTCTTGCTTTCATTTGTCTCGATTTCCTCATATGAAGATTTTTCCAAAAAGGAAAAAAAGAAACTAGCTAGCGTTGAGGTTACATTTCTGTTATGAAGCTTGTCTTAATTGTTCAAAGGCGTTTCTCTCTTTCCTAATACAATTTTCGGAAGCTCTTTGAACAATGCTGTACGTAAAAATAGAGCTCAAGGTTGTGGTGTAGCTAAATTTACTGCGAAAAGCGAGTAGGAAATGTCTAATAAGAGAAGCAATAAAAAGAGTAGATTTCGAGATAAGCATGTCTCCCAGAGGCACCGTGCCTTCGCACGTCGGGAGGAGCGTCGCCCACCTCCTGCTGTCAGAGTCTCTCCCTTGGCTCAGGTGCGCCTGGGCCCCACCTGAGGAGAACACGCTGTTTTCAGGCTTGAGTGAGCGGCTCCGCGGTTCTGCAACTGCGGCGGGGCTGGGGAGCAGCTCCCTGCAGCTGGGTACGTTTTTACTTATAGATTTACCAATTAAAATTCCAGAGGAAGAATTCATAAGGTTAGCATTCTTGCCAGAGGTCCCCCCCGCTCCCTTCCCCCCACTCTACCGAAAATAAAAAGCACATACTACTCTGCTTAAATATTTGTCAAAGCTTGAAAAAAAAATGTAACTGGAGTCGATTTGTTGTCTATTAATAAAATGATCAGCCACCTCCCACTGGGTTTCACTCACCTGTTTTGAAATACTTTGTATGAGGTGAAGGCTGACTGATTTAAGCATAAACTGAAATTTCGGGAATTAAATAAACATGTTTCAGTCTAATTCTGTTTAGATCATGTCTGTTACTTGTATTTTGGTTTGTGTCATACTGTTGACTGTTCCAGTTTATTCATTAAAAAAAACCCAAACCCTTACATTTTGTAGTATATGATCTCACGCAAAACCACATTTTACGCTCATTCTGTTAGTATGTTTTGCTGTCTGATTTTCGTGAGCATATGTAATGAAAATACTTGTTCTAAAAAGAAAACACTTGGAATTACAAAATGCTGGGAGGGGGAAAACCTGAAATTAAAACTGCCACAAGTAAATTTTGCTATGTGTCATAATGACTGTTTTTATTAATTATTGCAAGTGGTGGTGCCTGATGACTGATGCAGAGAAGAGCAGACATGAGAAATGTGTAAAACCAGCTTTTTTTATTTTTTTTCCTTCCCACTATGGTGGCAGCTGTAGTGTGCATCAGCAGGCACCTTAGATCCTGAAGAGTTACATGGCTGGTTTGCTTCTGCCCCTGGTTTATTCGGTTGTGTAGTAGCACTTCAGTGGCTTATGGGATTCTGTAAAATATTTTGATTGTGTGGATGGCAAGATAGCACATATGTGTGGATGTGCTTGCCTGCGTGATAAAACAGCGCTGAACTGTGTTACCCAGAATTGTCAGATAACAGCAAATTCTGGACTCCTTATTAATTTTAATATTTTTAGACAATGTGCTGGTGCATGTCACTCTGCTTTCCCGTTTCATGCGTATGCGTGCACCCACCTCCTGGATACAGATGGCTTTTCCCAACCAAATCTGTTTTCAAGTGAGGGAAATCAGAAATCAGTATGATAGCTACAATGACTTACAGAAACTTCCAATGCATGGTGTGTGCCCCCACACCCTGTAGCGTCTTGAACTGGTTAGATTATGTAGGCCATTTCAATGTCTAAATAGAGCCCCCCCCCCCGTAAGCTTTTGGTAGTACTATGGTTCACAGCATCTTAGAACGTTACTTCCCCCCCCATGCCCTAGGAATTGTCTTTAGGGTTAGCTGTTATCCCTCTAGATAGCCTTAGCTTAGGGAAAGCTTTTAATAGGCAAGGATACTTGTTTCCAATCTCTGAAGATACGTTGTATTTGTTATATAGTAAAGGGAAAGA
>NW_010513904.1:2504-5980 GCF_000687285.1 Phaethon lepturus
TTACTTTACTTGTCTTGACTGCAGTTCTCTGAGCAGTAAGATACCTTTTTCCCCTTTATATTCTTCCTGAGAAAGAGGTTTGAAAACTGGATTCTTTGTGGAAGCTGTTCTATATAGAATGTGGAAATGTTTTGTTCACCCATCTGTAACTTTAGTACTGCAGATAGTTCTTCTGCACCTATACCTGTTAGAAATGCAGTGTAATATGACTGAAGTAGTTTTCCCAGGGGGTGATCAGGCTATTATGTCTGATTTGGTTTGTTCTTACAAATTACTTATCACAGCTGGAGATGAAAAGTTGAACTGATGTTACTTGTTTCCTTGGGATTTGTGAGAAAGAGGAAACGCCTTTCAAAATACATGTGTAAGAGACGTGGCACATGTATAAGCTTGTGACAGACAGGCTGTTAATATTGCTTTAAATATCTTATTGAAAATTCTCGGTACCAAAAAAAGTTAAACCTAAGCTATTGGATGGGCAGACTGAGGTGGAGTGTGTACCTAAATACTTTTTTCTCCTACACACATGATAAATGTAATTATAGTGGCTTTGGTTCATAATGCCAAAACATCATCATCAACTCATTTCTTGTTGAAGATCTTGTATTACTTATAAAGGCTGATGAGCAGTAAAGATTTAAATGAAGAGATTTACTGGTACAAATAGCAGTATCTCAGAAGTTCAATAGTCACAGGACAGAAAATCTGCTTTTATGGCTCAGATGGATGAAGCAAAGTTTAAGAATAAATTGATTTAAGAAACCTTACAACATTGCTGCATGGCTTTGAAGTTGATGATGGGAGTGGTGACCTGCAAATAGAAGGTGTGAAAATGAAAGAATTATATGGCACGTAAGAGGTTCTCAGGGCCATCATCCTGCCCCCAAAGGGTTAGGCTAACTGCTTTTAAGCCAATCCTGGTTGGCTGTATTTCTGACCTGTTCTTAAAGATACCTGACACGGGCATATTGTGCAATTCTATGCAGGAAAGCTTGCCTTCTGAACAATAAAGGTACTGCCTAGCCTGACTACTCCTAGTGTTAAGTTTGAACTGCAAGTGTTTGCCCAAGAAGAACAGTTTATACCTCCTTTTCAAGCTGATGTGCTTGGGCACTCTCCTATCCTCCTCACTGTCTCAAAGAATCGGATCATCTCGCTGCCTACATAGAGCTTTGGGGCTGGGTGTGGTTCGTGGGAGAGCACTGTCTGTAGTCTCCTAGAAATTACTTTGGTTCTAGAGAGTCTGATTTCTTTTTAAAGATGAACATTTTCCTCTTTGACGATAGTTTACAACAACTGGAAAATACGCATCTAAGCTTAGGGAAGAAGCTGTAGCTGTTCTTTTAAAAAGGTATACTATATTGGCTCAGCTCATATTATGTATTATGAGATGGGGTATTGAACCAGGGAGACTGATCTGATGGAATTATTGCCTAGAAACACTGAGCAGGCAGTGTTTTTCTGAAGTGGAAATACTTGCCTACTTTTTGTATACCCCTGTTCAGATTCTCACCTACTCCTAAAATGTGCTGTATCTCTCTCTAAGAGCACATCATAGCTGTTCTGTTCTAATGTTCACTTGTTAAATAAAATAAGTTTTCTAGGCCAGAATAGTTCTGTTGCAGGTTTTTGCTCTTATCTTACTGATCACGCTCGGAAGTCATGCTTTCACCCTGGTGTCATATGTGCATAACTTAAAATATTTTTGCATGACATTCAGCCATGACAAACTCTTATTAGTGCATGCATCCATGTTGGTAGTTTCTTGGTGTCTCTAAAGGTCTTTGAGGATGAGGGAGGAAAAAAAAAAACAACACCCAACACCTTAGTTCTGAATATGTGAATGCTTATTTGTTACAACAATGTATGCTTGCTTTTAGTACTGGACAGTGATGCAACTCCCCCAGTGAATCTATCTGCAGGTTGGAGCTACTCTTGACATAATGTGAAGTTAAAGTGAACAGCTTGAAAAGAATTATGTTTGTCTTCTCATGGTTATTCTAAACTATATCTCTGCAATAACTATGCCAATGTGTGTGTCAGTATCTTTCTGCAGAATTCTGGGTTCCTTCTTGCCCATTGGCTTGCGCTATTGAAAAGTTATACTCCGTAGTTATTATGTGATGAGATTTATCTGTTTCATAATCATCTTGAACCAGATGTTTCACTTTTCACTGTCAGAAATATCTACTATAAATAGGTACATAGTGCTGTGCAGTTTTGTAGTTGTCTTGGTCGTGGAAACTGTGTGCTTAAATCAGTGCTCATTTTAAGAGCAGCATCTGGTCTGAATTTTGCAGCCAGCTGTTCACACCTTAAGGAAAACGTCACAGGACTGGGTGACTTGTGAATAATTAAATATTTGTATTTTACTAATTTTTTTCTGCCCTCGGCTTAACAAGTGTGTGGCTGGGCAGTACACATTAAATGGTTTCTATTAGCAAATGTTGCCTGTATCTTCACTGAAAATACTTTGAGTAGTTGTGGTTTTGAGGGGCTGGTTTTGCTTTGTCTTTTTAATTTGTATGGAGGGGCAGGGAACAAGTTAAACAAAACCCTGAATAACACCATTGAAAATATTTGAAAAGAACAGACTTATACTTTCATAATATTTGGGCACAATCTTACATTAATTTCGGGCATAGTTAAAAGCTATGATATTATGGTGAGGAAGATTCAGCATTCAAAGGTGTGCTTTACAGAGTGGGATTTGAATACTTTGAATGGAAGATGATCATGTGAATATGAACATATGATAACATTCCTGAGTTTGTATGAAAAGTTTTGCCAGTATTCATCTGCAAGCACAAAGGGGAAGCTGGTGTGCTTGCAAATTGCAGGGGAAAAAAAGGGGGTGTAAAAAATCAAGAATATGATGAGATGGAATACTTGGCCATCCTGGTCATTTCAGGAGGCTTCTAAAAAAATGAAAAGAATTGAGGATTTGGTTGTCTTTGAGCTATTTCCTTAAATTAGTTAATACATGTGAAGGTTAAACTTTCAGGCAAATCTCCCAAGTAGGAAAAGTTCTCACAAAATTGACTAGTTAGTAAGATGACAGCCTTTACATGGGGGAGATCCTCATGTAGCATCAACAAATACTTAACTCTTCAAACCTATGACCTTAGTTAAACTTCTGAATGAATGCATATGAGATGTGTAATATGCAAATGCACATAATTAATGACTGCATTTGTAGTGCTGCTAATCACTTATCAGTGCATAATTCTTTCTAAATCAGTTGAATATGTCTTCAAAAGCCTGAGGGTATTTCTTTCTTCAGAAATGAAGTCTACACTTGACATAGTCCCTAGTGAATGAAAAAAAAAGATTATCATTCATAATTGGCGCTTATGACTTATTGCTAACAATAGCAAGACCAGCCTTCAGGATGCCAGCACCCTGAACGGGCAGGTATTTTGTGGTACGAAATGGCGTGTGGGCGAAGCACCTGATGCACCTGGTAGTGTTCAGCA
>NW_010513904.1:6011-31595 GCF_000687285.1 Phaethon lepturus
GGCAGTGGCTGAAGTAGGCATGCTGCTGTGGCTGAGCCGGAGTCCTGGCTGGGAGAGCTCTGCCCCTCTGCTGAAATTCCTCAGGGGAGGAAGGAGTGGATGGGAGGCCTCCCTCCCCACAAGCAGCTGTGGAATGAGAATGAAATCCAATGTTTATTCTTTCTTCCGGAAACTATAGGAAATGTAGTGCTCATGTAAGTCGCATAATAATATTTGTGGTTGGGATAGGGAGAGCCTGAGTAGGGTGCGAGGAAAGTGAGGTGTTAGAAACTCTGATCCTCTTGGAGAACAAAAACTGCGGTATGGACTAGGAAAGCATTAAACTGCTTTGTAAGCTAACTGCCCTTATACTTGCTTAAAGAAATTTTTCTTCTGGTTTCTGACCATCCTTAAAAGGTGTTTGACCCTGGGTTAGTAGGTGTCAGATAAACCATGCTGCAGCAGTACAGTGTTGTTAAGGCTTGGGAGTAACTGTTGGTGCATGTAGACAAGAGGATGTGCCCTGTGGCTGGGGTGAGGAACTGGAAGTCAGGTGACTGGTTTGTTTCCAGTCTGCTGCCTAGTCTAGGCAATCTTTTGGTGGAAGTCATCTGTGATTTGTTTTTTTGTCTCTCTGTCTTTTAAGGGGGTTTCTCACTTGAATGCTGCTGGTTGTTCTGTCTCCTCCACTGTTGTCAGCTCCAGGCATCTAGCTCTGCTTTGTGGTGCTTGGATGTCTGAGAGGTTGAAATGACTGATGATACCCAAGCTCTCCGTCTTCACATACAGAACCTAAAAATGCTACCTTTGGTCCACCAGGTGCAACGTGAGCAAGATGCTTAATAGTAGCACTGCTTTAGCTGGGCAATCACTTACCCCAAGGAACTGCTTAGAAACTGTTAGTGAAGGAATATCAAACAAGTCTTGTTAAGACCTTCTGTAATGTGGCAGCTGGAGAAGGCAAAAATCTCACTTCACATTCAGAAAACTAAAGTGCTTTCTCAGGTTTATGGCCTCACAACAGGTTTATGGCTGTGGGGAGAATGAACCTCAGGGACTCTGAAATCCGTGTGTAATCTTGATGAAAGTACACTGATGTCGGGATGATGCTCAAATTTGCAACTGCCTTCCTGGTTTTGTTCAGCCATTTTTGGTCGGCAGAGTGATGGGGAGGAATGGTTCGCTTCTGAATGCAAAAGGTGATGCCTTGTCTTCTAGTAGTTACATCAGTAATAGCAGCAAGGCTACTGTGGGAGCTGCCTTAATGTAGAAAACCTGGTATGTACCACTTGTTTCTTATACCACAAAAGGAACCTCTTATGAGTGTTACCCTATCTTGACGTCTCTATCTTGGAAATCATGTATTCTAGTAGCACTGTCCTATAGCAAACATTCCCCTGAAAAAGATAGTGGATCATATAGTAGAAAATGAGTACAGGAGGTGGCATTATATTTTAATAAGAAACCTCTAATTGCCTCTTAACTGCGAAATACCATGGCATGTCTTGCTCTCCCATTAGGCATAGAACACATCTGCTAGGTTATCTGATTTTGTAGGGAGGGGGGAAAAGCTGTACGGACGAGCTGTGTGCTGTATTTTCCCCAGCAGTTTCTGCCTGAAGAGTTGCATGTTGTAGTCAGAATGCCCCCCAATAATGTGTAGCTTCAGAGATTACGACTGGTTTGGTTTGGGTACTTTCAATATACTTTTGCTGCCTGATAAATTGGCCTACTGGAACTTTCTAACTTCTTGGCTGAGGTTAAGAGCATGTAATTCTGTGGTGAAGGAGCAGTATGCAGTTCAATACCACATAAGTACACATCAATTAAAAAGTGCCTAGATATGGGCAGGGAAGCTTAGTCAAATATTCCTTTAGGGGAAAAACAAAACAAAGCATTTGTAGGTTGCAGATAAAGCTGCTTCTTCATGACAGCCTGGAGAGACAAAACCGTTGGGAAAACTATTCCTGGGATGTCAGGTTAACATTTTCTTAATGGTTTGCATTCAGAAGTGTGGTTTGATAGGAGCAGGGAAAGTGCTAATGGATATCCTGAGCAGTGTAGTTCCGTAGTCAGACCAAAAGGTGTTTCCTTCCTGCAATCCAGCATTTGCCCTCCCTAATTTGTTTGGTGCAGAGTTGCTGCTTTGGCATCTTGTGCTTTTAAGTACCATTTTTATGGAATTTAGGAGATAGGTCTTATGCTTTTGGGATGTGCTGATAATAAAAAATTGTTAAAAGAACTTGCTTAGCAGACACCTTGATTTAAAACCAACACACCCACTTCATTGTGATGCTATTCAGGGAAATGATTCAGTGCAGTTTCAGTGGGTTTAAACAATGACTTAGTGGCACACCTATTTTGTAGAAAGCTGACTTTTTTAAATGGGATGCATGTTTTCTGCAAGTCTGTACATAGCTAACAGCCGCAAGGTGATACTTGGTGGTATACATGTCCTGTGCAGAGCCTCCTTCGTTGCATACTATTTTCCCATGCACTGAAGATTGCCAAGTGAATTGGGAATATTGGAATGATTTGTTGGATCCTTCAAGTTTCACTTTCAGAACTGTTTTTATCTTGCAATAAAACGTAACTAGGAATGAGTTGATTCACACACAGTATGTACAGTCAAGTCTGTCCGTTTGAGACGGTACACGGGTTTTTTTGCACTCTACACACAGGTTGTAATAGCATGCTAGCCCATTTATCTTTATCTCTTTGTTCATGGCCAGTTTGAGTTGCAAATGGTAAAATACACTGCGGAGAGCTCATGGTATTGAGCTCGGCTCACAGTCTTCAGTTCTGTGCATAAATTCGTGTTCAGAAACAGAATAGTAGAGCTGACAGTGAGTGGCAGCCTGTAGCAATAAAGATGCATTGTGAGCACGCCTTCATGCAGAGTGCTGGCATGCCAATACAAAATCCCTAACTGAAGTCTCAAATACAATGTGAGTTTTGACTGCTTTATCCCTGCCCGCCTGCATCTCGGGCACACATCTGAGAGTGACTGTGCAGTGGATGGGTACTGTACAAATGAGTCAGTTCCTGTTCCTTTGGCTGAAGCTTCGTTAGGAGTTCTCAAAAAAGTATTTCAGAATGTGGATGTGGTCAACATAGTCATTTTCCAGGCATCTTAAAGGAAACCCACATCAACTGTGAAAGTGAACTTTGAACTCCTCTGTCCTGCCACTAACAGAACTCGATCAGTGCTGGACAGGAATACTTGTTTGCCCTGATCTACATCTTTCCTCACAGTTTGCACTTCTTGCCCTTGAAATTAAGCACTCAGTTATCTTTTATGAGACTATCCAATGATGTGTATGTGTACAACTGATTTTCTACTCCACTGGTGGTATGTCAGCTAGACATGTTGTTAGAAACAGTTTCTGACAAATTTTAGGCCACATTTAATTGTTTAGCACACTTAAATAATACTGAAAGGAGTTAAACCCACTGGAACCTGTAGTGTTATTTCCCAGTTATTATGGCAAGATGTGGTACAAAATACTTTACTTGTACTGTACCTCCTAGGACTTAATATATAACTTTGGCTGAGTAAGTTCTCTGGAAGGCATCAATTATTAAAAGGGGGTCTATTTTTTTGACGTGTCAAATGGATTACTTTCACTGAAAATGTTTGTCTTTTGCTCTGAATCTTTGCCTATTTACAATGGCTTATTTTTAAACAACTTTACCATAGTCTTCCCTACTTACGCAGTAGATTTTTTTTGTACATATAGTACTTGTGATTATGTGTACATTAGGCAAGCTACAAATATACCTGGATCTAGACTCTGAATGGTATCTCCAAAATGACTGTTTTAATACACTTCCTCTAGTTATTGATATGCGCAACTCTGCCATCTAATTGTTATCTTGTGCTGATGTTTGTATTCATATAGCACACTGGATTTCCCCATTGGTTACCCAGTGATGCTGCGCGAGGCATTCTGACAACAAAAGGGGGATGTTTCCCTTGAGAGCCTTTAGAAGGCTACTAACAGTGGGATGGTAAAGCAAATCTCCAAATGGCAACGTACATTTCATTTAGAAGAAGATGCTAGTACCAAGATGATGGCGAAAACGTTTCAAATATGTGTTGGGAAAACATAACTCTCATGCCTCTTATCTGGAAACCGGTGCATTATATGCAGTGCTAACTATGCTGTATAGGTAGAAAACAATTAGAGTGGAAAAGCTGTGTTATCCATAACTCTAAAGGTTGTAAATGAATGACTCTGCTTTACTAGTAATGCGTTCAGCCTTCCTTCCTTACAGTTTTTGACAGGAAAAAGGAATTGTTTTGTGCCTTTCTTCACGTGTTCACAGCAGTAGTTGTGAATCTCTTATGGGCAGAGAGTTAAAAAGTAGTAAGACTTAGTCTGAAACTGATCGTGCCATTAGTAGACATAGGATGGAAAGTCAAGAGTGCCTGTTGTCTTTGCTACCTATGAGAAGTGTTCATGTGCTTTTTTTTTATTATTCCCCCCTCACCTTTAGAAAAGAGGATTAATGAGACTGGCTATTTGACAGTGGTTCCTGTGTTACTGCTGCGCATTACAAAGTATCAGACATATCTAGACTTTACTAAATGGTTTATTGGGACAAATCTACCTGATGTTTTTAAAATATGCTTTAACAATAGTTACAATTTTAAACCACTATTATACTACAAAGACATCTTTCCTTTTTCTTCTCTTCATCTGATATTAAGAATGGAAGTATACAGTGTGAGATCTGAATTTAATATGGTGCCATTTAAGTTTTCTTAATGTCATCTTGACCTGTAATAGGAATATAGTTCTAAAGGTTTTGCTTCAAAGATTAAATTTAATTGCAGTAATGGATCTGACACATTCCTGGCTGTTGTGTAATATGTTTTTGCAGTGAATATAACCCTTCTTCTTCAGGTAACCTTGCTTTTAGATAAACTACTTTACTGTGAATGAATGTAGAACTCTGCCACTTGTCTTCTGTGCTTATTACAGAGATTGCTGCTGATGTGTTGTGTGTTTTTTTTTTTTTAAACAAACAAAATGTTTGCCGACATGCTTATGCATGTTGTAGAAAGATGGAGACCAACTCACTTGTTAAACCATCTCTGTTCTGAATTACAATCCTCATGCAAATGCCACATGTGAAATGGTTGGTCTGTATCCTCTCCTTGCTATTTAATACTTACTCTTAATTTGGGTTTGAGTTTTGTGCTTTTGAAATGTTTATAGTGTTCAGCTCTACAATAGGTTTTTGGTTTGGTTGGTCATCCTCGCTGTCCTGCTTGGATGCTTTCTTTAAAATTCTGCCTTTAGAGTATAATCTGCCATCATTTCTTCATGCTGTATCTTGGGTAATAAAAAAAAAACCCTGAAACAAGTTATTGAGTTGGAGTAGGCCTGATTCAAAAAGGCTTTCTTGTTTACTCTAATGTACTGTAGATAATGCAGCTTGCTTGAATACCTTAAAAATACTTGGAATAAAAAAGCAAACAATCCCTCAGAACTCATAAAACTTCCCAGAGGAATACCTAGGACTTGCTCATGCTCTGCAATGGTATTCTCAGAAGTAGGAATACATAATACTTACATTTCAGATAAGATGTCCTATTAAGCATCTGAATTTAATGATAACTAATGAGTGGGCATTGCAGTAAATCAAATTGGATGGAATAGGTCAGGTATAGCTTGTGTTTCTATAACATAGCCTGCAGTCATAGTCTGGTTTGAGTTGTTGTTTTTTTAAGTGTGTGTTAGGTACTAGGAATAATGGCTTCTCAGTGGAGTTCCTCACTTGTACACAGAAAGGTTTTCAGTTTCCATCATGGGCATTCCACGTACCCTTGATGTAATGCTTGGTTTGACCCAGGTCAGGAGTCCTCATGAGAAGCTCCAGTTAAGGTCTGTTGTAATGCAACATTCGTAACTCCCCAAGAAGAACTTCTCAAATTGCACAATGAGTTTAATCCCTGTCCACCACTACATACAGTAGTTAGTGGAGTGTTAATCTCAAAATTTTGGTAGCAGATACTGCTTAATATACAGCTTAAAACTGAGAGCACCTTGTGATGTGATTGGTGTAGTCTACTGTTCTGTCATAACTTGAACCTACTAGCAATCTGTACAAGATGAAATATTACTGATATTTTGTACAATTCAGGATTTCCCTTCAAGAGTCTGTTTTCAAACCCCTTGGTATGCTAGTGCTTATTCTTTTCTTGGTACTGTGAATTCCTGTCACCATAGTCTTTGCCTGCCCTGAATAAATTTGCCGCCTTCATTCTAAGGTTACCTTAGCGAAGAACAACATTGCTTCCCATTTGTCTGTCATGGATATATTTTTTGAATCTCTGAATATTCTTGAGATATCTCATTCTAATGAATTGCATACTCAAGTGAGCTACTTTTTGGTTCTTTTTCCACTTACATTTTACACAACAATACTTGGCTAACTTTTGTCTTTTTCTTGGAGGTAGTCTAAAAGTAGTTCGTGTTATGGAAAAACGAGGAGATAATCTTGGCAAGATTCTGAGTGGGTAAAACAGCCTGAAGATTGTAGCTACTTTGGGAGCAGGTGTTTCTCTAGTTGCTGCCTCCTCTATTCTGTTTTGTGGTAGTTATATCACTTGCACAAAATATTTCCCCAAGTTCACTCTTCTCTTCCAGGTTCCATATTCCCCTTTTTGAGAAAGGGATAAAGTAAAAGTTAAATCCTCATAGTACAATGTGGTCGCATACTTTTTGACCTATTAAGTTTGTGGCTTTATGGTTTTTCTTCAATATCCCATTTATCTCCCTCTTCTAGTATTAAGTTTCTAAACTATGCCAAAGTCATCTTTTTATGTTACAAGTAGCCTTTACTTTATCAGCAGTAGTAGTATTGTCAGCATCTCTTGCATCCTGGAGACTTACCCCAGACTTTTGTGCCTTTTTACCTTGGTTATTGTGACATTTTCTAAAAACTTACCGATTAGCACTCAGTACATACAGAGTGCTTTTCCACTGATGGATGCAACCACTTGTTTTGCCTACCTCTTAATTATCAGTATGATGTCAAGCAGGAGAGGGTGGTCTGGCTTTGACTTCATGTGCCATTCAAATGTTAATAGCCTTATTAAACAACTTGGCAGATGGCCCATGTAGTGCAGTCCCAGATCCAGATGGGTCTTTCTGCTTAAATGCTTAAAGAAGGTAAAGTAGCACTGATGGCCATCTCTTCCCCTGCCAATGCACTTGTTTGTCCATGTTTACCTATTCTCATCACTCCAGTGCACGTGAGTGTATGTGTCTGTATAATTCATATATGAGGAGGGGGATCTTAATTTAAATGGTTGTTTCTGTGAGACACAATCTTCTTGTTTCCCTGTGGGACCCTCTGTCTTCTGTGTATTTAAAAACTCCTCTGCTGGTTAACTTGTAAAGCTAGATCTGTGTGACTTCTTCCACAATATGCTTAGGAGTACCAATTTGGAGTGAGAAATTTAAAAGCATTTGCCAGCTTTGATGCCACTGTGTCCTTTACACATCACTATTTCTGCTTTCTTTTAAGTTAAATATAGAATATTGCCTATCTAGAGCTGTGTGAATTGGCGTTTGTAACCTGCGTGTGACTTGCTGGTGTGTATTACTTAATGCAGATTTAGTATATTAGCCTTGGTTCTGTAGAATAGATGTCTATTTTGGGAAGCTTCTTAGTACATTGTACCTGTTGCTCTTCTGCTGGGCATATTTCTCTTCACTGTTCATGATATAAAGGAAGCAAAGTCATATGAGCTGTGGGATAAACACACGCATTTAGGTCTCTGAGGCATAGTAGCATGCTGTTGTCATGTGATAATCTTCAGGCAGGATAAAATACATCCCTGGCTCTTGGATTTCTCTTGTAAAGATTTCTTAACACTTAAAGAATTGTGATCCTTATTTTTTGTTGTTGTGAGGTTCTTTATCCTCTAAATAATTTGGAGAACATTTATCTAGAATACCAATTCTGGTTTAATTAACACTGTTCTGAAGACCTTAACTGCATCTGTACTTTAATCTGGGAGTTTTGTTCAGATTTCCAGGCTTCTGAGGGCCTTAATATTCCCTAATGATTTTTTTAGATGTCCACCTTAACAGTACTCAAGATGTATGTTTTTGTTCAAGTTGTAGACTCAGCATTTTTTTAATTTTTATGTTGATAGTGTAACACTCAGACCTTCCTAACATGGGTAATGTGCCCCTTGTGTTTCCAGACTAAAGCTTGCTGTTGTCTTATAACAGGTGTGACAACTTGAGTGGACTTGTTCTTGTTGGGATGGCTCTAGCATTTACTGGGGGAAGGAAGGTGGCTGTCACCTTACTGCAGGTCTCGGAGGGAGAAAGCAAGTCCCTCTGAGTCATAAGGCAAAAAAATGCCCAAACCACACCTGTACTCCAGGTTCCCCATCCTACAGGCTTACAACTAATTGCTTTAAAACTTGTATCTAGGTAGTCACTGTATTTTCTTCCCCAGCTTACCCAGGTCTGCTTGGGAGGCAGAGTTATTTTCCCTATAGAATAGTAAGGTGATCAGAAACAGTTCGTTTGCAACATAAATGTAATAAACTTAATATTGTACTTGGTTGAAAGTGGAGTTTGGGGAGGTGTTTACCTCCCCCAGTTGAGTTCACGGGAAGGCAATTGGGTGGAGAGGGTGGGGAACAGGACAGTAAACTAATTCCTATTCACCACCTTCCTATTGCGTTATTAGGGTGTGATACAGGACCAGGTGGTTTTGTAGCATCATTTCCATAATTGAATAATCAAGTGTCTTACATTGCAGAGTTCAAGTAACACATGAACACTTCTCCTCTGAAGTACGTACTAACTGCACTTGGAAGAGTAATTATCTTTAAAGTACGTCCTTCAAGGCTATACGAAAGGATCACCCTGTCAGTGCTGGGAATTAGTCTTGGGAATTGTTGCCACTCAGCTTGTTACCTGACTTCTGGATCAAACTTGTTTCATTCCTGTCATGCTTTCACTTATTCACTAGGTTGCCATTTCACATTGATACTTTCTTTCTCTGATATTCCCTGTACATTGGTACCCAACATGAATAAATGACAGTGCTACTAAAGATGAGGGCTTCTCTTTTGCACACTGGGTGCTATGCAAGCTTGAACTGTGTGGTAGCTTGAATTGAATTGCATAGTAAGGACATAGTAGGGCTTTCAGAGCCCAGCCATCAGAGATTACATGCTGTAGGGGTATTGAGAGATGCTTGTTTGAGTAACTTCAGCTAGCATCAGAATTTAGTACCACTTAGTCTTAAAAATCTCAGCTGAATCATATCTGCACTAGAAATACAGTATTTTGTGCTTAACCCATTTAGTTTCTATTCATGTTTCATTTGCTAGTATAATTGTTAATGTCTGGCGTACTGGGGGTATGCTGTTGCAAAGGTGCATGTGTGCCGTTCAGAAAAAAAATTAAGCTAGCTAAAGATCTCATAAGATAGTTATTTGATACTTTTTGAATTTTGCTTAGCGTCTCTACTACAACAATGTTGATACATTGTGAGCACCAATTGTTTGCCTCTTAAATGGCTGGGTGGGCCTCTTCCATATATGTACCATGCCCTGATGTACGCCCGTGATACCCGTGCGCAGTAAGGCTGGCAAACCCATCGCATGGGCACGGAGCTGCCGAGAGTCTGTGACTCTTGCCTGGTGTAGGACCAGGTTAAAGAGAGGAACTTGGGGCACATAGGTTGGCGGGGGAATGTGGTTTTGGGTTTTTTTCACTTTCCTTTCTTGGCTCTTTCCTGCTTTGGCAGTTTCCTGCACTCTAACCCTGCCTTATGCTTAGAAACACTGGGTTTATGTCCATGCAAGCAGATCTAGCTGTAGGTGTTTTGTAATACCATTAGTGTGTGCAAAGCTACCTTCCATATGTCTTGTAAAGAACTGAGCTGGGATCCTCTGGCAAGGCATTTGTTTAACACTGCGGACCTAAACAGAAACTTACTTGGCGCTGTTTGCTGTCTTTTATATAAAATTACCTTACTGCCCATAAAATTGTGATTTTTGTTAAATCAGTTTCTCATATTACTATCCAGTGGACAGTTACAACACGCTGGGGTATGAACACTTAACTAACAATAGCTGACAACTGAATGCTACTACTTGCAGAACAGCATGGTCCTGCTGCAGGCGTTGTGGAAAGGAAGTTCGTTACAGAAGCCTATAGCTTAGGAATCTTAACTCATGCTTATACCTTTCAATGTAAGCTTTGTGTCACTCTTCAAAGTTGTAGGCTCAGTTATTCATTATTCCATCAATTTCAGTGAACAGTTTGCTTAAGTCTGTGTCAAACCTGTTTTATTTATGCCTATATAACTTATTTTAGTTGATCTCCAGGGGTATTTTTTGCATGCTCAAGTAAATAATTATTTACAGCATCCTTTATGGGTTTTCACAACTAAACCAGTTTCTTATCTATTTGTATCAAACCCTTCAAAGACTATGTCTCTGAAGTCAGCTCAAAAATAGGTCCTGGTTAAAGGTAGCTGTGTTTTGCATTTACCAGCAATTAAGTTTTAAAAACAAGCTAGTTGGCCTCTGAGAATGCAAGTGGTTTTGCCTTTAGGAAGTTGTTTTAGAAGGCTGTGCCAACTCTATACCTCCCTAGGCTTGCTCATACTAGTGTTCTCTGGCAGAGCAATTTAAAAAAATGTCTTGGGCAGGATTTTCATAAATCTATTCAGCCCAGTCAGAAGCTTCACTTAATGGAGCAGTGTATAAATAGTGCAGAGAGTCAAGTGACCATCAGCTGGTCTGAATGGGTTTGACCACTACAGTCACAGGGTCTGAGGTATGCAGGAATTGGGATCACTGAAAACATGCTTTGCTGCAGAGATATCCTGGCTCTGGCGTAATTATGTAACTGCAGAGGAATTCATGTGCGTAAGAATGTGTTTTAATTAAACACCTGTATTTAATGTTGGTTTCACCTTCTGTATCATTACTGTGGGCTTTTTAAAAAAAAAAGTTTCATTAAGTAGTGTGTGTTGCAATGCATAGCTGAACTCCACAATTATGCATTTCCTTTATAAAGTGTATGCCTACTCGCTTGAAACAATGCACTGATCTGTTTTACTGAGTTCAGAACTTAAGACATAATGGCTCTTTGCCTAAGTTCATATTAGGTAATTAGAAGTTCTTGGCATGCTTGGTAAATACTGAAATTCCATTGTATTGTGCATTAAGCATGGAGAAATACTTCAACTGCAGTGCCAGTGCACTGTAATATAAGTGTTTTGGCTGTCCCTGGTGATGGCTTTATTAAATCTCTGTGAAACTGTCAGCTCTGAACCTGCAGAGATGCTGGCTTGTTTTCTGTTTGGGAAGTTACTGAACCCAACATCCAGGTAATAGCTTCTTTATTGAAAGCATCCCCCTGCCCCACTTGGATGTATCACAATAGGGATTCTAAGCAAAACTAGTAAAATGGAACCTGCTTCTTTGTGTTTAGCTCACTTGACACTTGCAGCAACACCATCCAGAAAATAAAAAGTTTTACCAAATTCAGTAACTTCATGGGAAGAACTGTTGTTCAAACCGAAGTAATTGGTATTTCCCTTCTTCCTTCCCCACCTTCCTTGGTCTTTACACTGAATAGCTTTTCCTCCTTTTCATTGTGGACTTTAATGCTTGTTAATGCCATCCCTATCCTTATAATGTGTTAGCCCATGATGTGACTCTCTCCCACAACAAAGCTGGTTGATGAGGACCTGTTTGTTCTTTTCCCTGTCAATTCAACAGCCAGGCCTTTGATTAAAAAATTGAGTTATTGGCTTTTTTCAAACTAGAGAAGGTATGGTGATGTATGTATCAGTTACCTTTCTTGCCTTGATTGATCTACTTAAAGATCATTCAATCGTGTTAAACATATCTTGATTCAGCAAGTAAAGGTAGGAGTCTGTTACGAGGTGATTCACAAGTGTTCTAGTCACCTGCCTTTGTATTTGCTGCACAACACACATCCAGTAGGTTTTTCATAATTTTTACTTGATCTGGTGATGGGCTCAGTTCCCTCTTGCATTTTTGGCAGTAAACCTTCATATCACTACAGTTCACTGGTGTCAAAATCTTCACCTGTCAGTTTTATAGATGACAGATAGTGTTTTTTCTCAGTAGCTTGGTATTTCTTGCTATCATGAAGAAGTAAGGCTCCTTTCTGCACAAATATCAAACCCAGGCACTGCTGAACTGGCTCTGAGAATCTGTGGCCCAGGCTGATGGTACAGCTTGAGACTTTGCATTACAGGCACATGAAGAGCTCCTGCATCTCTCAGGTGTTCACAAGCCACATCCCTTTCCTTTCCTGCAACAGCTTTGAACTTGAAGTGACGAACCCTTTGTCTGTTGGGGGGTTTGACCTTTCCCTGTAGTAGGTGTGCATGCACACCCTGATGCTTCTGTGGTCTGGGGGTAGTTAAGAAATAGCGCTTGGCAGCTGCCCCTCAGCGTAGCCTGCCCTAGAGTGAAGGTGCTGTTTGGGTTCAGGGCTCTGCTCCTCCCCTCGCTTCACTTGCTCCTCTTACAGTCGCAAGGGGCCTGGCTAAGCTCAATGACTGAGCAGTTGAAAATTTAATGAAAACACTTTTGGTTTATTACAATAACGATTTCTAATTTAAAAATAACATTTGTAACACCGAGAGTATTGTAAATCTGCTGTCTTGAGCCTCCTGGCCTCTCCTTGAAGGCACAGTGACAGCTTTTTCCAGAGCCTGCTTGTTGAGCATCAGAGAGGAGACATTCTGTCTGACTTCCCTGGGTGGCCCCAAGCCCCAAGTGCCTGTGGTGGAAGAGCCCTGTCACCAAATGGGAGAGGGTAGGGTGACCCTTGCCTCCTGCATGCTGCTAGGCCCTAACTGAGAGGGAAGCTGGGCTTGTTGCTTGCTCTGAGATCCAGGATGGCTGGCCCTAGGGTGGTGCATGACAGCAATACAGTGGAGGGTTATTGTTGGCTTGTTTTAAGGATTGAAGGCAGGGAAGTGTAAAAGTGTTGCCTATGAAAGGAGGGAGAATTGGACAGGTTGCAGTAAATGAATTGTGGAAATCAAATGAGGCGAGTTCTCCAGCAGAGAAGTATCTGTTATTGGTTTCCCAGCTTCGGTGCCACTGCTCTCGTGCTTCAGCGTTACGTATGTACTTCTGTCAGTTGTGCAAGCTCCAGAGGTTAGCATAGGTACTGTATAGGGATTAAATAACGTTGATTCATGCTTAATAAATGTTGTTTGCGAAACTATATTGTGGAAAAGTTCAGCAGGGCATGCATGCACTGCTTGTGCTTCTCTTGCAATGAGGCCATAACAGCAACCACTCTTTTCCAGAAGTATTTGATAGCAAGCTGTTCCAGTTATTTCCTTTCCAATAGCCCAGTCTTTAATCACTGATGTTATTGCTATAATCTAGTCAAACATTAGTGGTAAAACTGCTCTAAAAAATTAAATGATTAAACATATATAAAAAATGCTCTTACAGTCAGTTATGTTTCTGTGTTACAGTTGTCGGGCCAATGACAGTGTTAAAATACCGTCACTAAAGTTGAAAGTCTTGTGAGTTCCCAAATAAATATTTTATTTAACCAAATAGTTGAAATACTTCATGAGCTTTTCTAACTTGATGGCTTTTTTTTTTTGTCTTTACCAATACTGACTTATTTCTTGCAGTGTAAAATCTTAACGCTTACTCAAAGACTTCAGGGAGTTACCTGGAGTGTATTTCAGTCACCGTTGGAAGGCCAAGTTAGGCATGTATGCACTGGGTTTTTTCTCAGATGCACTGCACTACCCCATAGCAGTTCCTGGCAGTTCCTGAGCTGGTAGAGAGGAGCTGGGATTCCTTCAGTTGACACTAGAGATGAAAGGATTTCAAATCACTGTGAATGGGAGTTTTTATGTGAAGACTTGAAATGCTGCACTGATTTCTATTAGAAGCTAATGCTGAGCAGCTCCCCTCCCTTCTTTCTACTAAATTATATAGGGATTGTACTGTTTCTCACTGCAATGTGAGATATGTGTCCCCATTTCAGGATTACCTCCATGCATTTAAGTTTACTTTTATTTACTTGAATGCCCTTTCTCATAGCATAAGAACAGTCTGGTTTTGAATAATTCACGGTTTCTTGTACAATATTGTTTGAGGATTAAGGAGAAACTTGAGGTGACTTTGGTTCTGCTATTATTCTACTTCACACATTCGCGACCATTTTTTTATTATCTGCTTTTGGGAACAGGCCTTTACTAATACATGGAGATGAAACAGGTTATTTCAGAATAGAGATATAGGAACACAAGTGCTCGTTAATTATAAAAGCTAATGACTGCATACCTGGCAACACACTTTTCTGTTTACTGTCCACAAGAAATCTCTGTAATACCAACCAGAGAAAATTTCTTCTTTAAGAAGGTTTATCTACAGAACTGCTTCATATGCTGATTTCTTCTTTTTCTAATTGTTTCTGCAGGTCATGTCGGATTAATGCTGTGGATCAGTCAACTTGGAACATGTAGTTGCCCATCAATCGCTCAGTAGTCAGTGTAGATTCTGTCTTTTACAATCAGCAGCTACATCTGGCTACTGGGTCTCTGATGACATCTCATATCTTCTATCTAGACTTTTGGTTGGATTTTTATCTTCTCTTCTGGGTGCAGAGCAAGTTCACAGTGCTAACAAGTTACCACCTGAGGTGTGGCCCCAAATAAAGGATTGGATATCTGTTGGATCTACTTCACAGTGGGAATCAGATTAAATACCTGGATGTTCTGGTATTGGAAAGCCACAGTCTTTTTTATAGCCTAGTCTTGGGGCTTGTAGTAGTCAAAACTGATGAGAATGTTTGCAAGTTTGAGCTAAGGTAGTTGGACTTCACTCTTTTCAATGATGAATCTTTAGCCTCTCCTGCAAAGGATAGTATTGAAACAGGCACCGTGGCTAATCGTATGACTACTATGCCTTAGGGGAGGAGTACTGTGAACTGTGATGTGCACAGCTATTTTTTACCAATTGTATGGGAAGACTGTCCAGGTTTGGGGCATGAACCTGGCATACAATGTAGATTTCTGTGTTTGTTAAGCAACAGCTACATTGTCTGCTGGGTTTCCAGCTGCCTGGAAATACAAAGTGGAGGGTTATCTACACTTTTTTTTTGTTAAGTTACCTCCTTACATCTCTGAGGAAGACAATGCAATTGATGCTTCCCCCTCTGTTCTCATACAAGGGATCCAGCTGGTGTCAACTAGAGCTTGGAGCCAGGGTAGATCTGGAACTAGTTTTAAAAAAAAAAAAGTTCAAGGGATTGAAGTGTTCAAACACCTGAGCATGGGTAGTGCTTGGGCAGAAGCTAATCCTGCTGCCTGTGTAACCATTAGTTTGCCTTGGTAATGGTGCTTCACTCCTTTTTGAGTTCAGATGGAGAGCTGTATATGTCTGTGTGCTGTACAGTTAGGGAATTCCTTTTTGGAGAAGGGAGTAGTGGGGAGTGAATTATAGGTCTGACTTTTTTTTTAAATGTGCTGCATGGCTTATACACAGAAAGTGGCTAGAAATCATTGGGGAGGAATAAGATAATGTCTTGAGTGCTGATACCAGCTGGATCTCTTGTTTCTTGAGCATCACCAAAACTAAAGTGCTTCATTTGTGCACTGTATCCAGCCATCAGTGACAAAACAGGCAGTTTCAATTTGAGAAGATGGGGCCTGGAATAGCAGGGGACTGTTGTCCTTTCAGACCTGGACTACAATCACAGTAGTAAATGGGGAAGCTTGTACAGCATATGTCTGTCTGTACTGTTAACTCTTCACTGGCAAGCTCTGGGCCATTTGCACTTTCACCATGGAAATCAGGAGCGTTGTGATGGCTGCTCAAAAGTGAAGGAATGTAAAATTTGGCTAAGCTTGTCTGTCTGGGATATACGTAGGTGGATTTAGATCAGCATCCATCCAGAACCCTTCCTCCTGAAGGGCAGTACTTCAGGAGGGAGGCAGAACGGTTCCTAAGTGAGTGCTGCTGTTAAAAACTGTGCTTTTGTTAAAAAAAAATAAAACTTCTTGTGCAAAGAGATGTGTGTCTTTTCCTGTTTACTATATCAAACCAGGTTTGTACCAAGTCTTCTAGGACCTAGGGAATACAAAGCTGTTCATTACACTGTCTAGTGTAGACAGCCCCTCAATACTTGCATCAGCCTGAGTGTGCTCAAGAAATACGCATTCACTTATGCATTTCCACATTAAGTAACATTGTACAGACAATTGCCTATAGCCAATAGTTGGCACAAATAATCACTCCCCATTGAAATAACTGGGTCATAGAATCATTAAGGTTGGAAAAGACCTTTAAGATCAAGCCCAACCATTAACCCGACACCACCATGCCCACTAAACCATATCCCGAAGACTGTCTATATAGCTTTGAAAGCTGCTTGTTAAAGATTGAACAAGTGTTTGTCCTTGCTTTTTACGTTTTTTTCTGCAATGCCAGTCTGTTGACCTCTAGGTCCCTGACCCCACAAAATTAATAAAGACTTGAGTCTTTTTCTTAATTTAACTGGCACTTTCTTCAGTGCTGTTACTGATCTTTCATTCCATATAACCTCCTGAGTCTTGACCAGCATATTGCACAATAATCATAGAAAGAGCAATATATTACTCTGCAATTTTTCTGTAGCTCATTTAGCTTCAGCAGTATTAAGATATCAGCAGTTTTTATAGCATTGCTTTTGTTCCTGTGTTTATAGTTGTTCAACTCAGCTTTTAAGGATTCATGTCAGAATAAGGTCTGTCTACCCCAAAGGTTTATATGGCAAACACCAAAAAGCAATTCAAAAGCAGATCAACCTAATGTTTAGCATCAAGCCCCTCTCCTCCTATTCACTTTCACTTCCCCGCTGTGTTTCAGTTAAACTTATGATGTTGAAATCCCCTTTGTGGGCAGGTACTTCTGGTTCCTCTTATTTTTCTGTCATTCTACTTGCTTTTGTATACAGACACCATTTAAAAAAAAAACCAAAACCCACATACCCTCCTCTGTTGCCTTATTCTGAGGCTCTTGCTTTATTTGCAGTGTCTAGCATAGCTAATGGAAGTGTGTGAAAGTGGTTACTTCTCCTACTGTGATATTTATGGTTTAGTTCTTTGTTCCTTCTGTATGGCTTTCAGTGAAACTGGCATAAATAAATGCCTATGCCTTCCTCTCCTCTGCTGAGGGTACCATTACTACTACTGATTAAACAGCTGCTAACAGCAGCCCGAAGTCCTCCTTCAGCTTCAATGGAAGAAACTGGCTCCTGTGACATAATGTTTTCCACATGTTCAACCTTAGTGGGGTTCTTGGAGTTTCCATTTTCCCTGAGAATTTCACTCCCAACAGTAACATTGACCATATTTTTATGGTGCTTCTATGCTGAGATGCTCACAAGTGTGAGGACTGAGTAGAGTCGGTGCTGTTTCTAGGAAGGGAAAGTGAGACCAAGGCTCTTGGCTGGCCAGAGCTGTCCCTCTCATCACAGCGTCTCTGAAGCCAGGTCGAGGGGGGGAAAATGACTGCTAAATTACTTGGCTATATCCTTTCTCCAAAAGGCAGAGCTTAGAGTATGGCATTCAGGCTTGATTTTAAAATCTTTTCTTTCCTGCACAATTCACTAAGTAAATAGTGGGAGCTAAGACAACAGTGGCAGTTGGATCTCTTTGGACTAAGATCGGAGAAGATCACAGCACTTTCATAGTTTTGTATTTTGTGTTGTGTCTCAGTTCATGTACTACCCTCCCACACTGTTATTCTTGTAGTCCTCTGGCTTTCTTTTTAGAATTGACTTGATTATCTATTCAAGTCTTAATACCAGGAAGAACAATTTTTTTTTTTTACTTTTTTGCACCAGATAACTACTAGGAAAGCCTCACTGCCTACTATTTCTCTATTCTGTGAAGAATACCTGTGTGAGCTCTTAAGCTGTATTTTCTTGCATATGTTTATTCATTCTGTGCAAATTGAGATTCAAAGAACTGAAGGGACATATCTAATCTGACCTTGATGCACTTACAGCATGTGTTGCTCTATCAGTACATGGTAGTGACATACATTCTGTAAGTTTCTTTAAAAAAACCTTGGCATCATTAAGTTTCTAAAACTGCAATAATAAATTTAAAACCTGAGGTGGGGAGGGAACCAAAAAACAAAGTCCTGCTTTAAATAGAACAGGATAGTGAATGGGTTGCTTTAATTGCCCAAAAGTGTGAATAGGCATTCTGAAGGGGAGAGCTCCATCCATTAGGAAGATGGCTTGTAATTTAAACTATGGAAACCCTCTGTAATTTGGACCTCCCTTGCTATCCTGAATAATTGAGCAGATTCTGTGTCTTGTGCACAACTGCTTCCTGGGGCTGTTTGGTTGATGGGGACTGACGGAGCTGTGGCTGTCTTCCCCGCTCCACTCAGTGGAAGGGAATTCCCTGAGGAGCTACCTGTGGAAGGTTAGGGCAGAAGGAAGGTGCTGAGGACTTTGGAGCAGTCTCTTTGGAAACCTTCCAGCAGCTATCTTGTCTTTCCCTCAGCATGAGCAAGCAGTATCCAAAGGCATGAACACACCTGGGACTCCTCACCAGAAGTACCCTCTCAAGGATATACTTAGGTGTCTGACTTGAATGATGTTGATGTGCTTGTGCATTTTTACTCTGTAAATACCTCTCTGAGTTAACAGTGAAAATTTGTCTTTTGAAATGGTGTTTCAGGCAAGATGGACTGCCCTGGGACTTGCGCACAGGGTCATAGCACAAGTCCTGTAGCATAGAATTGTTTATATGCAGTGCTGCAGTATTTGTAGAGCTTGTCTGCCATAGGGTTGTTTGTACTGTGACATGTTGTTTTTTACAATAAACTGGAAAACTAGACCTTGGTTGTGGGTGTACACAAAACAAAGCTCCACTAAAGAGATGTTGAGCTCAAGTGGTCCTTGGCATTGGAGAGCACCACAATTTCTGAATCTGTCCTGAATCTGGCTACTCATAAAAGCACTTAACCAAAATTGTAAAAAGCCTTGAGATGCAGTTTAGTATTGACATTTCTCTCTTGCTGTGTGGCTTACAGCTTCTAGTGGTATCTCAAAGAAGATGCTGAGTTGTTTTAGGAGATGAGAGGACTGCTCTTAATTTTAAGGAAGTAGCACACCATTGCTTTGGCTAATATGATAGTTGCTGTCTATGTATGCAGCAGTAGGTTTTTGTTTCAAGGCTTTGAAGAACAGTTGCTGCTTTGAAGAACAGTTGCTGCTCCTACACATTAACAAACTTTATCCATTTAAGTTGGTAATTTTTCTAGCTACTCTTAAAGTTTTGTTCTGTACGTTGCTAAGTAACACCCACACGTACTGGATCTTCCATGTGCTCTGAATGCCAGTCTTCCATGCAAAACACCTTTCCAAAATTAGTGTCTGTCAAGCTCCTGAAAGGTTGTGGTGCTGTGATTCAAGTCAATCATGTTGCCTGCAGTAGGTGTTAATTCTCCTATCTGAAGACATTTGAAGAATCACTAATATGGTGAATATCTGATTCTTTTTAGCTACAAGAAAACAGTATCTTCTGTTTATCATCTAACACATGCTAATTCCAGAAAGAGAATTAAATTGTAGGGGACACTTACAATATCAATTTGTTCATCATGGTCATAATATATCTCTTTAAATCTTATTTTTATTTAAAATTCAGAGTTCTGAAGGGAAGCTGGTCTGAGTGGTAGGTAGTTTTCCTGTGTCCCAAGGCTGGCCAACCAATACCTCAATGGGTAGGTGCTGAGGATTTTAGGGAGGGACAAGCATTGTAAAGGTGTGAGGGGAAGGGTTGATGAAGAGTATGGGAAACTTTCCCTTTCTTTGAATCTGTTTTATCTCACAGAAGGAAGGATCTATACCTTCCCTTCCCCCACCTCTAGAAATTTGGTATACTGTTCCAGTAGACATATGTGCTATACCAAACGCTTTGGGTATTTTTCTTCCTTTGTTCACCTGTACTTGTTCCCCAGTTGTTTGTACAGTCTGGGCAGGTGAGCTGTGCGTGTTTTGAGAAGCATATCAGCAGCTGAACAGAGTGTCACGTATGCTGGGACCAGGAGCTTCTGTTACTTCCCTGGAGCGTACCTTCTCTGTTTCACGAAGTTCACTTGGGCAATACACACACACAACAGCCTGCCTTGTAGACTTACACAGAGCACTGAGATAACTCTGAATAATTGCTCTCTTTCCAAAACAGCCACATAAAAGGCATTAACACCCCAGCAGTGCAGCCAAGAATACCTCAATTTTGTAGCTGTAGCCTTTCCAATATGCAAAAAAAATGAATGAACGTAAAAGTAAACAAACATGCCACTGCATTTTGTCTCCTTCTATAAGCCTAGGTAGCTGCTGCAAAGCATGGTGGCATTGTTTGTCATGGTTAGTACAGAGCTGATTCATGAGCTGTGGGATCAGGAATTGCGACAACCCTTCCTAATGTCTCCCTCTACTTTTAGTTAGATAGAATAGCTAGATAGATAAAGATGTGGAAGAAAGTTGTACCTGTTATGGAATGGCCTATCTGCATGCTCTGCAGAAGGTTCTCAATCCTTTCTGCCACATGGTTAGTCCTGGGTCTGACGGCTTCCTGAGGGATGCGACTTTGCTGCTGATAGATGTTTAGCTGCTCTCAGCTATCGGCACAGCTCCTGCCAGCGTGCTGCATCACGCGTTTTGGGTGCTTTTTTGTGCAGAGTTCGCTTGCTTGCTAAATGGAGCTATCAGCTTTTAGAGTAAAGTGCATTAAGTTGTTAAAATAAACTAGCATAGGCATTTAATCACACTTGGTTAACTGCCTGTGGCTTACCTGGTGCAATAAGAGAACTCCTGGGACGGTCGCTGTATGTGACAGCAACATGGAAGTCACTGGCACTTCACGAGCAGTGAAGGATGTTCATTGCACACTGTATATGCCACTGGTCTTGCTATCATTGCCCCGAAACTTTTATGCCACTCTCAAAGGCTAGTGGTATCCCTTTTTTTTTTCCTTCAACCTACAGTGGATAATGATGAAAAAAAGGATATTGAGTAGTAGTTAGAAGGTATTTCAGAAGCCAAGTTTTCATAGAGGATTTTCACCTCAACTGAACTTTCTGGTAATTTAGAAAGACATGGATTTACATGATGAAATAGTCTGCCAAGCTTCTGGGTTTCTTTGTATTTAATAGTGTTACGAAAAACAAAACCCTTCCAGTGGCCAAAGTGCCTTCAATTCTCCCCTAACAACAAGGACAGTGTGATTTAATGTGCTCTCTTGGATCCAAGTTTCTGCTGTTGTTGCGGGACCACAAAAGAAAGTTGCTGTCCAGAATACATGTCCTAAGTGTGTGGGATCTTCATCTGCCCTGTAATGTCCTTGTTTTGCAGACAGGGACTTGAGGCACAGTGAAACTAAGGGCCAGCCTTTCCCCTCTCCCTTCTTCCCTCTTCCTAAGTGAAAATCAGGTTTGAATGGAAGTCCCTGAAATGCTGCATCTCTTGGGTGGCTTCTCAGCCCCGAGGGAAGGCAGCACTTCTACAAAACCTGCAGAGAACTGAGTTTGTCTATATTTCAGAGAAGGTGGAAGGTGGAGGAGAGGATCTGAGTTTTGGAAGGCTTTGGATGCTGATCAGAAGAGAGAGTTCTTGCCTTTGCTGCCACAGCCTATATCAACCAGAATATAACCCAAGAAAGTGGGAGACCCAAATTTATTACCTGCAGATTGCCCTTACCCCTAGGTTTTAGACTGCTTGGCAGCAGTGGAATGCATTCCTTTAATAAAGTAACATTGCTCTGCTGCAAAGAAATGGAAATTCATACATCCAAAGAGTAGAAACACAACTATGATTTGGTGATCAAAGCACACATGACTGAAACAGAGGGTGGCTTGAGGTAGAAAACCTGCTCCCCCACAGTGTAGGCATGTTGCATTAAAGGGCTGTGGATGCAGCAGCCCTAGAAGCAGGATTGCTGCAATGGTGTTTTGCTTGTCGAGGACCTCCTCCTAAACAGTACATTTTGTTTTCACCTCTGTTGAAGGACGAGATGAGCTTGGTCCCAGTGTTTGTAATGAGAGAGGGCAGAGGACTGAAAGCTTTCCTTCTGCTTCCTCGTGGTCCTCTGGACTTTGCTACTTCCTGCCCCAGAACAACCGAAGTGGCAATAATGAGCACCCCTCAAAATTTGGGAGGTACAAGAGACAACCTGAAAATTCATCAGGTTTTGAGTTAATTAAAAGAACTAAGTGAACAAGAATAGTAATTTTGTTAGTTTCTTATGCACCACAGAGTCTAGAAAAAATGTAATATAAAGTTTTGGATTCAATAGATAATGCTATAGGATGTTCTCAGACACAGCTGGTGCTTTGGCTGCCTGTAACTGGGAGCCCAGGAACTCTTGTTGGGGTTTAATGGGGTCTGTTGTACAAAGGCAAGCACCTCTATAGGTATCCATGAAGTGTAGTACAACGAGAACAAGAATATAAACTCCCTCAGAAAGGGATTTAACCACAGATACAGACTTCCTTGAATGCTGTGTTGACATTCATTGTTTATCTGTTCAGACTAGTCATATTTGGAAACACTGTTCTATTCTGACATATGACTTTTCCCAGGAGCAGCAAGGCTCACAACGAAGATTTCACAATAAAGAAAATTCTGTTTCTCTTTGTGGGAATGTTATAGTAAAGCCATGACAACTCATTTGGCACAAGATTGTTTTGTTTTCAGCAAGGAACCCCCTTCCCCACACATTTTTGATGTTTTTTCATGTATTGGGTTTTGTTTTGGGGTTTTGATATGTTTGGGTTTTTTTCCCCACAAGGATAGGGGTGGATCGTTTTACGTTTAGCCTCCCGGCCATCCACTTAGAAACCATGCAATAGGTATGAAGAACCCGAGTCCAGGCTTGTGTGTTTTGGTGTCACCACCAGCAGCAGAGTTGCTCCTAATTTATGACCATGTGAACAAGTTCAGCATCGGGCCCTTAGGATCTGCTCAGCTGGTACTCACTGAAGTTACACATCTCGCTCCAGGCGAAGTGGGGGGTTGCCATGTGAAAGATTGAGGTGACACAAACACATAGGCAATAGCTTAAGTACAAGGTAGCAATTCCAAACCCGCAGGACTGGAAAGGTTGTTGTATCTGCAGTCATGAGTGAGGCCAGTAAAGATCAGACACCAGTACAATTCTCTGGCTCAGTGCTGATGGCATGTTAGTGCAGAGTATATTTGGAAGTCAGTGGTACTTCTGGAGGCTGCAGTTCATACATCTAATCTTTTTGGACTTTTTTTTTTAAGCTTAGTGCATACTTTTGAAGTGGAAATTATTTTTACCCTATTACACCAGATCTTTTTCCAAAATACCAAGCTAATTAACCGGATCACAGTAAGTTATGCTAGGGATGGCAGCCTAACAGCTGAAAAGTCATTAGGCTTTTTTGCAACCTTCCCTCAAGTTAAAGTGGATATTTTGAGCAGAGTAACACATATGGTGAAATCTGGTTTTCACTGTAGTTCTTGGAAATTCTCTCCATGATCACAGTTTGCACCCACCAAAAATTCCTAAGTTATAAAGAGGGCGGCATTTTCCTGCTTCAGTGTTTACTGCCCCATCAAATACTCTCACTATGCATTTTGGAGCTGGAGAAGCACAGGGTTTTACTTTCAAAGACGACAGACAGACAGACAGGCTTTCAAAGATGTGACTTTGTGAGGACAGAAAATAAAATTACGGTGACATTGCCAACGCCTCTGAAGCATTTCTGAAAAAGCCGGTAGGCCAGCCTTAGTTTGAATGTGTTTGCCACATGTTGCTGAAACTATAGTTCAGGTTATGTTGCTGTTACTATTATAAACCCTAGGAAGTGGGTGTTTATAAGTGCAGTCAACATTCCCTCTGAGCAAAAAACTGGCCTTAAAAGGGAGTTGTCCCAACAGCAAGAAAGATTATTTAAAGAAAAAGAAAATGCTGAATTTTTGCTGTTCAGAGAAAGAAAAAGGAAGCAAAACCAGGGTTGGAACGTTAAAGCATTGCCCACACACAAACATTTTTTTCTGTTCTTTTGTGGCCTTTTTCTGAAAGATATTATTCAGTAGAGCCAGTGATAATTTGTGATGGAAAATTAGTGAATTGCCTTTTTTGCATGTTTAATTAACTGGTTTTGTTTAATTAGGAAAAATTACAGTAGCACATCAGCAGAAATGCGTTGTCACCGGTAGCATTATAGTATTCTACTGCTCGTAGTCACTAAAGTCAAGAGCGGGCTTTTAATATTTCATTTGCCTCTCTTTTTTGTTCAGTAGCACCCTGACGCCTTGCTACTGCACCAGCGAGGGATGGTAGTGAGTATGCTCAGGGGATACCCACCCAACCTGCCGCTCTGGCAGAGAGGGGTGCTGGGTTGTGGCTGGCGTGGAAGGGAGAGAGGAGGTGAGCATGGACAGACCTAGAACTGTAGGAGCCTACCGAAGCAGCTGCCTCCGAAAATAGGTAACCACCAAGCCAGGTTTACTAAGTCACAGTTTTAAAATTGGCGTGGACTAGATGCCATATCATACATCACACAATCCATAACATAAGAGCAGCTTGCAGTCCACTTCAACCCTGCTTCAGACCTGGCTTTAATTAACATCATTAATAAATGACATGCTTTCCAGACGTCTCCCATTTCCATGACATCTCTTTCTCTACTTTCAGGTCTGACATTTTCTGTCCCTGCTAATCTTTCTCTTGTGCCTCCACTGCACAGGGATACTCTTAAGGAACTTACTTATTGTCATCAGACAGAAAGTGAAGCTGTCGTTGGGATTCCTCATTCATGATTGGAATTTCTCTTTCCCTCTCCAGCTGCTGTTTATAGCAAGATGCTGGCACTTTCTGTCTGCTTCTCCTGGGTTCCCTGGCAAACTGGATGCTCTCAGAAAAATCAAGTGCAGTGCTCCAGGTGCGTGGGCATGGGTGTGCACATATTTATCCATCCAGCTATCACTAATGCACGGGTACTGTGTGACGGGCTGAAGCTGGGGAACATCTGCCGAGGACAGCTAGCAGTCAAGTCCTGTATAGCACATGCCTTAAAATCCCAGCACCTGTAGCCCTCTTAACTTTTCTCTCAAGTGGAACTTTTAAAGAAAAACATGCTTTGAGCCCTTGGGCTTATAAAGCACGAACAAGCCTTTTTCCCTTCTGAGACATGAAACAAACAAAAAAAACCTTTCAAACTATAGCAACATATTTAGAAATGTATTGAGAAGCATGGGGAGGCAAAGAAATGGGACACGATTTTTGCAAAGATCACTGCAGAGTTGACGGGCTGCAGTCAGACTGTTTGTACTGCCCAGGATGAAATGCATACTGGGCTCCTTGTGGCTGTGGTTGCAGATCAGTCTCTCATACCCTACCTCCTGCCATTTCTAGTTGTGTTTGCTGGTGAAACTTTCTACCCCAAAAAACACGAGAGCAAAGGCAGCCTGTACTCGCCAAGGCAGGTAGAGCATTCGGCAGGGCCAGCTCTAGCACCACGCCAAAGCTGCGGCAGGGCTCCCCATATCAGCCCCATTTTGG
>NW_010513904.1:31626-50268 GCF_000687285.1 Phaethon lepturus
GCAGGCTTCCATATCTCAGCCATATTGTGGTCTCGTTGCGCTGTGGCTGCAGTGCACCATGCAGGATGGTTCTAGCAGAGAGGACTAAACCAAGGTGAAATACACCTAAGGTTACGTAGCTGACCTAGGTAAACTGCTGCAGTTAAAGCTAATTTGATGCGGCATTTCACTGTGTCGTCCTTGTATCACAGTGCTACCTGGCTACAGAGTGATGCTGCTGTTGGAGCTTTTGGATCAGCCTGAAGGAGCAAGAAATAACCTTTGTGCCTGTGCATTGAGATTTCTGTCTAGGTTGTTTTAAGTTTTATAAACTCCTTTTTTGTTTTTTTGCTGGTCTGCCCATCACAACAGATCATCATGTTCTTTGTTCCCCCAAAACTGTGAGTAAGTACTGGGAAGCCAAAGGATATCACTGAACAGAGAAGAAGTCACAGGCAAGAAATTTAAAGAAATTTAAAGCTCTGAGACTATTTCCTCCACTGGATATTCACTAAAGTGGGGACATTAAGGTGGAGAGTTTGGGAGAGGACTGCAGATTTCCTGTAGTAACTCACAAGCGGTGAGACTGGAACTGCTACATCATTTTTGCTCTTTTATGATCAATTGTGATGTAAATGCTGATGGCTGCTTAACAGGCAAAACAAAGCAGGGAAATGATGAGTCATATGTACTCATAGCTTGTCTGAACAAGTAATGTGTAAGTCAAGTTTAATTTAAGTGAAGCAGAACTTTCCCCAAGGATAGTGTTCACAAGGCAGGGCAGCAGGAGGCTGACAAGGGCTTTGGATTGGCATTTGTGGACCCCTCAAGCAGATGATTTTCATGATACAGAGACTGTCCAGGTTCGGCACCAATTGTCCTAGTGATATTGAAATTCACGTGACGGTAGCCTTCACTGGAGTATGCTGTGAAACCTGGGGTGGAATTTTTCTATTGCTCTTCAAGGGCACGATCATATTTCTCCTGATGTGGGAGAATATATCCTCCCCTTGGAGAGAAAGCACCTACAGCTCTCTGGCAGTTGGGAAGAACTGGCTGGCTGCCCTTCCCATCTGGGAGGTTTAAAGAAGATTCAGTCTCCCCACCCTCACACTGAGATACCTCAGGAGGCTTTCTGCTCCAGCGACTGCAGCTCAGATGGCAAAAGAACCATCTAAATTGTTTCTTGATTATCTTATGCGCTATTGCAATATTTTGTTTGTTTCCTTTAGTAGAAGGATTTTCTTCAGCAGCAGAATACTTTCATTCTCCACAAAGAGAGGGACAGCTGTACTGGCGATTAAAGACACAGCACTCATTAGGAAGTTGGTAGTACAACTCCCAGTGACTTCAGCACACCAAGGGATGAAACCCAAAGCGCACGCACAACACTGCAGCTATGTGTAAGGGCAGTAACATGACCCTAAACTGGAATATCCATGGCAAGCGTACCCATCTGCAGCTCAGAAATATTGCCCTTTTCCCCGCAGCTGCTCTGAAGGCTGATATGAGGCCCGGACCAAGCTGCCTGCTCTCAGGCTGCTGGGATGTTACTGATGTAGATATATGGGAAACAAGCCATGTTGTTCACACCAGCCAGAGGCTGGGGAAACCAATTTCAGAAACCAAGGTGCTGTGTGTGTGTATGGCAGAGGCAGAGTCCTTTGAAACTGTGCAGTGAAGAGGATACGATTGGGAACATACTGCAAAGGGAACAAGGACATAGTTTCGCAGTTTTGAAAACTACTGTTTGAATAAGTAATCCAGTTCCCAATTCAGAACTAAAATAGCCTTCCTGTTAGTGCAGTGCTGCAGTCTGTCACAGTTGGCAACGAGCGTTTTCCCTTTCGGTTGACTCTAGGTTTAAGTAATGAACAGAATATGCCTGAAGTGCAGGTTCTCTTCACAAACGTCCTTTTTCGCACATGATTCGTTAAAGGGCTGCCCCATCATTTCAACGTTGTACAGTTACATGTTTTTATAAATGCCATGTAATACGAGGTGCCATTTGAAGCGCAAGTGCATTTTCTACCTAAGTTTTGGTAAATGTATCTATCCTGGGCATCTGCTCTCACTCCCAGAACGTCATTTTGTGTTTAATCACCTGGCTAATAAAGATTAAAGGTCTGGTTCAGATCTGTCTTACAACTAGTGACGTAAATCAGTAGGAGCATTACTGACTTCAGGCTTTTATTTACTTCGGATTATATTACTGATGAAAACTTTAATATTACTTAATGAAAGCAGATGCCAGGTAAAGCAGTGGGAAATGCCCTATTATTCAGTTAACAGGGCTTCAGTGAGTCAGTCTCAAAGGCCACCGCTCCTGGAACAATTTAGAAAAAGTTGATTGAGGAACCCAGGGAGGTTTGGATGGACCCAGTGTCGCTGAGCAAGCACCTGCAGTCAACCAGCATCGGCCAGCAAAACACCGGGGCACATGAGTGGCAGGGAGGAGCTCTGAACCACATCTGGAGGTTTTGGCAAACAGGCATTTAGTGAGACACAGCGACAACACAGTCTCAACTGTGGTACAAGAGACGGGTTTTGAAAGGAGCAGGAATAATCAAAGGTGCAGCTGATCCCAGGGTGAACCAGGAGCAGTGCAACAAGGAATCTCAGCCATCAGCATTCACGTGTCTGAAGTAGAAAAGTTCTCAGGAAAAATTGCAGAGATCGATGTCCAAGCAATCCTGTGCGTGATGTGTGAGTTGTTTATGAAGGAAACCGATTCTTTTGCTGAATTCAGCCAGACGTGTGAAATGATCCATCGGATTTGGAATGAGCTGTTGGATTGATTAAGCACAAATGTAATTAGCTCTTTCTCTTTTGCTTGATGTTTATCATTTAAAATGATGAGGAAGCAGGAGAGAGCTCTACCGAGAAACTGCTGTATTACACTTGTGAAAAATGCATGGTTGTTCTGTTTATAGACTGCTCCGTAGCTGTAATCTTGAGCAACCAATAAGGAACTTTATCATCAGCAAAGCTAAATAAGAATAACCTAGTCATTGTGTCTTAGCAGTTTGCTTATTGCTGTAAAAACACAAAGTGCTTGTATTTATTTATAAAGGATCTGGAGTGCACTACGGGCTCCTGTGACTAAAGGAGCTGTCCTCCAGTGTAATTTAAACTTCCTTGCTCATTCATAACCACAACCACAAGGTTAAACTGACCTTCTCTGTTCTTTTGAGTTTCATCCCTGAAAAATGCACTGAACTCCCACCCCTGCCAAAACTAAGGATGTTCCCTTCACATCAATATTAAGGCCAATGCAGAACCCTGTCCCAGGTATGTGACTAAGTCTTAGTCATGTAAACAGAAGTTTTTAATTTTAAATAAGCCAGTATGTGCCCTTCCTTCTCTCACCATATGGCAGATTTCTCTCTTGAAAACTGTATCCTAGTGGTATGAAAATTAACATATCAGCCTCAATCCTTCTCGATGACACTGTAAACACCCAAACCAAAAGAATGAAAAGCTTGAAGGAGATACAGTGGTTCTCAGACCACTACAACAGAGAAGCAAAACATGGCATGAGATGTCAGAGCAGGCCTCATGAAGGAACTCAACAGCTCCAAGGAGAAGGCTCTATCCTCTCTGGTTCTTGAGTGTCCAGGTTCTTCCAGCATGCTCTCCCCTGGGAAATGCCAATTCAGGAGCATCTGACCCCATGCAGAATTTTTTACTGCCATTGGCAGTAACGAAAGGTGTTTAGAGAAGCTCAAAAAATGAGATTTTAAATTTGGGATTTGGCAAATACTGCTCTGATTTCTTACTCTTGAAACACTGTGCTGTGGGACTAGCATCAGAGGTTCACTAATAAATTGGTCTGGTGGCATCTAATTCCCAAATAACAGAGTTGAATTGCAACCTTAAATTAGGTACTGATGGAGACTAAGCCCTGAACAGAAGTTAAATATATGCATATACACATGCATATATATCCTTAGAGAAGAAGCTACTGTACTGGCTGCACTGACATGCCTCATCTAATGGCTGTCATACAGAAAGGGGAAATATACACATGACAAACAGGCATATATTAGTTATTTTCAGGCCCCGTGATGTAATACTTTTTTTCAGGCACTATCACACTAAGTTTCTCTTTCTTGAGTTTCTTTTTCCTCTAGAAGAAAAAGAAACTTAGCAAGTGCTGCAAAGCACCGTCAATCAATGCCTGGATTGTGTCCAACTTACTCAAGTACACGAGAATGCATGGGAGAAATGGGTTGATTATTAAAAAGTCAAGCCTTATAGAAAGTAAAGTAAAAATATCAGCAGCTATTTTAGATGTTCTTACTTACTTTCAGTCCTTTAACCTGATTGTTTAAAGGCATGTTAAACTAAGTGTGAAATGTATTTATCAGTTCCATTACACTGCCAATGTAGTGTCAATAGGAAATTCATTGTATCAGAGACGAGATCTTCATGGGTTTTCTAGACTAATCTGCAGCAAAAGCATAATCCATCACCATTCAGAGTGGTGAAGAATTTTTTAATAAATTGAGAAGGAAACTTGAAATGACAAATACCTGTATTAGTGATCTCTGGCCTATGCCTTACAATTAAAACATCTGAATGTAAATGGTGATGAAATGGTCTTGAAATATCTCCAAGCACCTCTGTGTCCTTAGAAGACACAGCATATATGTTACTCAGTGTACGAGAGCATAAAAGGTGTTCACAGCACCGACCTTACCCCATTCTGCTATACTTGCTCTCTTGACATGAGCAATACAATTGTTTTTCATTCCTCATCCTTCTGGTGCCGATTTCATAGTTAAAGCAATTAAGGCTATACCAGGTGGGACAATGGGCATCATTTGAAAAACATAGTCTAGCTATGGGTGATGCCATAGATCCATTTATCAGCTTCAGCCTTGGTATCAAAAGGGACAGATAAGGCAGAAGATAAATCATGGTCCTGCATCTTCACTTCTCAGCTGTGAGTTCACAGCTGAATTTTTGTCTGCATTTAGAGAATACAGGTCCTCTTGGCAATTTCTCATTTTTTCTCCATCCAGCACCTTGCCTGCTAAGGTGTTGCTGCAGCGTGCACCAGCATGGCCATGAGCTTGAGCTACCTACCCTGAGTTGCAAGAACGTCAAGATGAGTCCATGCAGGCTTCAGCACAGGCTGCCACCAGAGTGTAATGATGAGAACTTGCATCTTGATTGTGAATGGTGTATTAAAAGCCCATGCTAGTACATCTTCACAGCTGCTGTTACCTGTGCTAGCTAGCATAGATGTGCTATCCCTTCATTTTACTATGTAGACAGATTTTTTCCACATCTCCCTTCCTCCCACTGGTCCTTCCATAAGACAGTAGGATTTTGTCACACTCTAACATATTTTTCTCCCCATCCTCACGTGTTTTCTTTGAAAATGCTCATCACAGGGAGTGGTGTGCTGAAGCTTAGTGTGACACCATCTGTTTGGCAATCCCTGGTTTCCAATAGCCCACCTGAAGTGCATGGTTACTCCCAGCCTTTCCTCCTGTTGGAGCACTGGCTGAGCAAGCCACCTCGCTTCTTGCTGGTGTCAGTTGGGCACGTGAGTAGGGAGAAAATCTTGTTTCATGGCCAACACTTGCAGAGTTTCTGTCAACTTCTACAGAGCCAAGATTTCACCCAGGATATCCCTGCTTCCCCCATGAAGTACTGCATAAGCACACATGTAGTCCCAAGGTGGGTGATAGGACTGGTTAGTGCAGGATCCCTCTGTGGCCACACCAGCTCTCTCCTGGCCCAAGCCAGTCCGCATGCACTTCAGTGACGTCGCCCAGTCTTGCATAGCGTGGTCTAGGGCAGCAACAGCAGGGCAAATTCTGCAGATCAGCAGCTGGATGTAGCCTTCCCGTTAATGGGACAGGGGCATGGAAGATGAGGGCTATGCAGTTGCTACAACCATGTGCGCCCCAGGAAGCATGCAATGCATAGAGTAGTGCTAACTGAGAGCTAGCGCTCCTCAGTTATTCAGCCCACACAGCATAAAATAAACCCTAGGGACATATAATATGGCCTTTGCTAGGAAAGGAAAAGATCAAGAACAACAAAACGGCCATATGCTAAATGTCTTCTACAGATTCCACCACGGCCTGGCAAAGTGCAGTGCCAAACTGACCCCCTAACCACAGCCAAACAAATCTCCAAGCACTGGGCACCAGTTCATTCTGGAAAGGGACTGCTTCTTGTTTAGGACCAAATGTCCTTCTTTGCCATTACTGCTCTGTTGTTGGCTCCATCTTTTGACATCATACACCATGAAAAGCAAGCAGGAAAAAATCTCAAGGAAAAGGTAATAGCTTGATATGCTGATTAGCAAGTGTTCCTCAGAGCGTTGGCCCCACGTAGTAACTACTGACCCGTTTGGGTGTACTTTCAAACGTTCTTTCCTTTTTGGTGTTGGCTTGTTCTGCAGCTTCGGATTAAGCAGTTGCTTTAAAGCCTTCGTTTTAAAGCATGTGCTGCACTCACCCATCTGGCAACTTTATGTTGTATAATACAAGGGAGCGCACAGTATGTGGCATAAATTACAGACAAGAAGAATGCAACGGCACAGCATGTAGGGTAAATTAAAGCAAGCATTCTTCATGGCCAATAGCAGAGAAGGACAGAACAATTTTGCATCATAAATACAGGAAAAACATGTGTTTTAAAATGAGAATTTAAAAAAATTAATAAAAAAGATATGCCCTCGGAGGCAGGCAGCTTGTTCCTAGTGGCAGCAGCAACCATGCAAGACCACATAAAGGAATAAAGAAAGGGATAATGTTAGATAACTAGAGGTAACAGATTGCAGTAGGAGGACAAAGAAAGAAACCAAATGCTGAGATGGAGCAAGCCCCATGGACTTCTAAAAACAAGAGCGCAAACTGAAAATGAGAGGAGCAGAAAGCACACGCAGATCTGAGGATGGAATCCATTCTTGCCGGTTTTTGTGGTATGAACGTATGTAATGCACACCGTTCGCTAGTAACATAGCACTTAACATCAAAGCGTTCATGAGTGGCATCTACTGACCATGGGCTGGTGGACTCAGCGTAGCCCAAGGAGCCTTGAGTTTCTGCTCTGAAGATCCAGAAAGGCTGACCACCCCCTGCCACTCTCCAGCCTCTGTGCCATCATGTGGGCACGTATGTACGTGAGCGTGTGCCTGCAGGCACACGTGCGTACATAGGGGAGAAGGAGTGGGACAAATAGGGTTCCTGAGCAAACTCTGCTTGCCAGCACGTGCCAGAGCATTTACTCCATGCCTGACCCGGTCCTGGGTATCCTACTTGTGCTTTTAGGCAAGGGCGTCATCCTGCAGGACCCTTGCCAGAGCGCTCTGCTGTCACCAGCTGGGTAGGACACGTGAGATTTGCAGCGCCGCAGAGCGAGGAGCGCGGTGCAGCGAGCGACGTGGTGGCACGGCGCGGTGATACCGCACGCTGCTTCCTCCTGCTCAGCACGGGGCCCGTAGAGATGGGACAGGCGCAGCCTCCCCACGTGTGAGCTTCCGCGGCAGCTCATGCCAGCCCGGGGTGGGACAGCTCCTCTTCCGCCATCCTGCCGTGGCCCTCGTGCCAGCGTTGGTGCTCGTGCGGCTGCGCCGTGAGCCGCTGCAGGGAGCTAATTCTGCTGAACTAACCTTACAAAAAAAGGTGATTAGTTTCAGGTCGATCCTACTCTTCTCCTTGCCAGGATGCGTTACTCAAGCCGTGAGCCGATTTAAGCCACCAAACGGGCAATCGGAGGTCTGCGTGGAGGTGCGGGACCGTGGCAACTTCAGTTTAGATGAGGTTAAGCTACCATGGAATGGTTACTCTGGCTCTGTTTTCCTTTCCCACCCTGAGCTGTTTTTGTCACTTTAGAGTATGGTTTTTTCAAGGCAGGGAGTGTTTCCCATTATGTGTTTGTGCATTGCCTAGCAAGTTGGAACCCTGATCTGAGGTGGAAACTTGAGGCCCCACCATAGTACAAATAATAAATGTAACACAGTGAAGAACAGATGCATTCACATATGGTGTATTATAATTCAAACAAATAAAAATTCTTATGTTGTATGTTAAAATCATTCTATATGTGCCACAGCTAGCATAAAAACTGAAAACAAAAACAAAACCGTGAAGAGTCAAGGCATCTACGAGTACATACCCTCCTTCTTGCATCCACAAACACAGACTCCTCTGTGCCCAGTCCTCATTGCCAAGGAAATCATCGTGCGACAGTGTCCTGTAACGTTAGTGGTGCCCTGGTTGTACCATCATTTTATTTTTTTTTAACATTCGTTTCAGAATTCCTTTCCAGCCTAAGCAGGCATCTCCCTAGCCAGCCGGCCCCTCAACTGCACATAAACACATATGGGACTGTACATGAAATGTCTACAACTTCTTCATTTTGCGTAACTCCCGAAAAGCACACCATTTTTGTCCTCTTGAGAACGTGGTCCCTAATGGCAGCATCATCCCCGGGCAGTTTAGGTTTCATTCCCACTGGGCTGGGAGTAGAGGTCATTGTGACAGAGGGTATTTTTTCTGACGCTGTGCTGGCATCGGTAATAGTAGCAGCAACAGCTATTTGCAGAGAGGAAAGTTATTTGTGGCAATCTCTGGAATATAGTATTATTTAACTCTTTTGGAAGAGGAACATTCAGATAAAAGAAAGAATGAATTTTAGAGAGTTATAGCCACATGGTAATTCCAAGCTGAATTATATAAGTCAAGATCTCATAGGCTGACCTAGGCAGAAATAAATACTTAAAGCATGTCTTTAATATATTTTTTTTTTTAATCACACTAATTCATAGTTTGCTATGTCATTTTTCAGAAAGCTCATTCTGTCTATAGCAAGTAAATGCTGTAAATTTTGGAAGGTTGCTTTACATACTTCAAAAATAATTAAATTGTTTAATTCTTGTTTTAAGCACCAAATTCACAACAGGCTATAAAGTCACGAGTTTTCCCTCCATGATAATTAACTTTCATAAATATAGACTTAGCAAGGCTGCCTTTCAAAAGGATGATGCATTACAGGAATACAAATGTACATATACAAACTGGATACACCAAACCCAGCATCTCTGACTTCTCGGTACTAAGGTTTTCCAATTTGCATCCTTGCACTAATCAATGAAGCACTACGAAAAAGAAGCAGTTTGGACAATTGCCAAAAGTATATCACAGGGAAACATAAATCAAGGCACTAGTGCCCTATGCCAGGCTTTCATTAGCAAGTAATGTTAAATTGAAGTGAGCCTTTTTACAAGCAAGAAAAATAGGCAGTCCTGGAAATTGTTTTACTAGCAGCTCTTTATCCCACTTTTCCTTTCTAGAGGAAACACGGTCTAAGCAACACATTTAGCACCAAAGATCTTATATAGTTTCCACTTTATTAATTGATTTGAAAAATGTGCAGAAAATAATATACATAGATAAGATACAGTGCCAAGCAAAAGTCATCACTCCCACCAGCTGCTGCCCAGAAGCAGTACATTTATTTAATAGGTGTTTGTGATTGTCTTCTTTAGACACAAAAATTAACATTCCTACATCAGTCTCAGTTTCTGCTTGAGAAATCCATTCTAGCACGTAGATGTCAAACACTGATCGTAGAGAGGATCACCAGTAGTGCTTCGACTTAAGCGTTAGTGCTAGCAGCTTGACCATAAGATAGAAGCTGAAAAAACAGCCAGTATTTCTTCATTCAAACCAAACCGGTTCTTGCCAATACAGTGAAAAACTGTGGGGTTAAGTACAGTTGAAGAATACGGCCAGGCTCTCTCTAGCCAGTGTGTGAACTCAAAAGTTTATTTAGGTTGGTGGAGCAGTGCCAGTTTACAACAGCTAAGGACCTGATCCCCACAACCCTTTTCCTTTTAAAACAGTCAGAATTAACCAAGATGATAAACTCTTCAGTCTAAGCTACTGGTCACCCGAGGAAATGTTTTAAAAGGATTCTTGCCCAAAATGTGAACATCTCAAAAACTAACTAACTTCTGGGCACATATTTGATGTATTATTACAATTGCTGAACATCCTATATAATATTAACATGCCCTGCATCCTCTGTGAAAAACCATGTAGCCTGCAACTTTCTGGCGCTTTGCAACAACTGCTCACTTTTCCACTGAAGCGGCTAGCACGACTGTTGGAAGTGCTAGCATGCTACGCTAGATTTACTTTTCCTGGATTCTAGCATGTAAAACCTGGCAACTTTACCTCAGCAAAGGACTGCAGGTTCACCAAAGCCTTCAGTCTCTCTGAGCCCTTGCTCTGCTTAATGTGGGCAACACCCTGGTCAGCACCTTGGGCCTCTGTGGTCTCCACCAGCACCACGTCAGCACAAATGACCATGAACAGCTTACTAAAGGCCAGCAGAAACCAACCTCTGTGCTTCAGAGGCATTCCTTATGGAGAGCAGACTTGACTGGGCCTGCCCAATGTCCCCTTCTCCCTCTGTCTCCCCACAGTGAACAGTGGGATGGATTAGCAAGAGGCCAGGGTGGAAAAAAGCAGATCATAGCTTGCTCTGCAAATCACTGGCCCAGCTACTCTTCCCATGTCACAGAACAGGGTAAGACACTTGATGTATGACCAAGGGGAACACCGAAACAGACGTACTTCTGAGACATGGATCCTGACTGAGGTCCCAGCTTTCCTCTCCAGCAACACACACTCAGTAGCACGGTGGGTGCTGGTGGTACTCTCTTATGCTGCTTAGTTCCTCCAGAACCATACCTCAGCCTTTACTTACCTCTCTGCAAAACGCCATTCTCTTTTCTTGCTGTCTCTCTGCACTGCTGTTTGGACATCCTTACTCTTGCAGTGAAGACTATCACTACCCACTTGTCACTCCCTTCTCTGATTTTCTCACAACCATCTTTCTACAGTGAGAAGAACATGGTGTCTTGTGTGCTCGAGCTCCCGTCCAGCTGGCTTTATCCTTTTTTAGTTCTATTTCTCTAATGATCTTAGCTTCCCCCCTCTAATCCTGGAGACCTTTTTTGGACCCAACATTAATCACCATGAAAAAAAGCAACAACAAAACTTTCTCCATCCCTTTTCTTCCACTTGCTCACGGTCAGCAGAGTTGCTTAGTGCTTAGGATCTGGTTCATTTGGTGATCTCCTAGTGAGTCACCAGGAGTTCATGCCACAACCCTCTGAAGGCATCTTAGCCACGTGCTGACCGACTCCAGCCCTGCGTAGCTGGTTGGATCTCATGGGACTGCAGCAGATGAATCCACAGTCGAGGAGTCAGCAGCTAGTGATAGCTAGGAGGAGCCGTGGATTGGTGGGAGTGTCTTCCCTGAGGCTCCTTGGGTGGCAGCATGTGCCTGGGCACTGAGCAGCCCTGGGGTTGCACTTCATTTTACATCTGTGTGTGTGCAAGGGCAGAGTCAGTCTGTCTGTGAGCGGAAAGGCAAAGAGCCTGGACGTGTGCCTGTGGAGAGGGCAGGAGGAGAAAGGGGTGTGTATGGGGAGTTGTTTGAAAAAAGAACTCACTACCATCGTTATGTGTTCATACACATGTGGATCTGCAGGACAAGCGAGAGACCAGCTTGTTGACTAGAAGCAATAGAAAAGTTTTGCAATGTGGATTTCAACAGTTTTTCTGAAGATAGCTCGCTGATGCTTGAGCAGTTCACAGAGTAGTGGGATTGTTTCTTTTCCAGGCTAGCCCTTTCAGAAAAGCCTTTCTGTGAATTTTTATGGTATTTTTCTACTCACTGTGGTATTCGCAGATGTTAAGGGAGGTGGGAGCGAACAGGCCCTCTAAATCCATAATTGCTGTATGCAGTTACATTAATGAATGTCACCATTGATAAGTACTGTATGTTATATAACCAGCCAAGCATTACCCAAACACAGAGCATTTTTATATGACCCATCAGAGCTATAAGGAGACATTTTGGTGCCAGGAGTATGTCCTCTACTCCCCACTCCAACCAGCACTCTCCCAATTCCAAAGCTCTTTCTGGCCACCACTGCTGCCTGCAGGTCCTCATCTTGGGTTGCAACCACAATGACAAGAGCTGGTACTGGCCTGTTGCATCTTCCCCAGTTCGAAGTGTCCTTTTTACTGTCCTGTGCCTCTCCTGTCCATGCAAGCCTTGCACCCTCCTGTAAACTGAGTCTTCCCTCTCCTTGGAATGAGTCCTTGGTCTTGTGTTGCAGCCTATCCAACTTGAACAAGTTCTTTTTGCGTGTGCTTATCGTGTGACAGAAGACATCTGAAGTATCTTCCAAAGATGAACAATCAGCCTCTTCTACTGCAGTCAAGAGGAGATTTGCCAACAGCTGTACAAAAATTGGGCTCGAACCCTCATCTGAAAGACAGATGAATAAAAAAATGAAACAGGCATTGCTGCTGAAAATAGATAATTTCTAATTCCCACAGCTCTCTCTTTGTGGTTTAAAATAAGCCTTTCTGCATTAAGACTGCAGTTTTCAAACCAACAAAATTAAAAAAACAAATGTTCTTTCTGAATGTTGTTTCAATTACGTTTCCATGAGTGTACATACTTTTGATGTGTGAATTTTCCCCTTAGATTCAGATTACTTTGGTTTGGACACCATCGATGAGGCATACCCTGTACAGTGGCAGTGGGATTAGACCTCTCGTTTTTACATCTGAGGGTCCAAAGGAAATGAATCAGCAAACTGGCAAGCTCCTGTCTGATTGCAAAACTGCTGAGAATTATCAGTCCTTGGGATTCAATACCCATCCCCGTGCCTTGCAGCTCCAGCTCAGTCTGCTAAACGTTCATGGTTTCAGGGTCATGAATAAGCAGGTAACTTTTATTATGTATGCTACTCCAGCTGAGGGCTTTTTGCACGGCCCATATATGCATTTTAAGGACTGACTGTTAGTCAGTATTAAGAATATTTATTACTCCTGTGATCGAATGAGCTGCTGCCCAAAAGCATTAAATTTATGTAATGAATTGATGTTACTAGCAGTTTCTGAGCTAAAATAGACACCACAAAGATTGTCCTGACCACAAAGAAGCTTGTGGAGGAAATCGGAAAAAGATAACTTGGAAGAGTAAGATTTGGGGGTAGCCTTTCAAGAAGCAACAAATCATCTTCTTTTCAGGGTAGAACCTGACCCATTTATGAAAAGGAATCTATGTTTGCGCTGCCCGTGGCTGGACTCCATGGTTCAGGAGTTTTCTTCCACTTCTGTGTTCTCTCACTTCCACCTTAGGTGTGCTTTAAACCTGCTTGGTGCAGCAGGGAACCCAAAATGAGCTAAGATGGACTAAGCATTTATTTCGCTTCTTTTCTTCATGCTTGCCTCTAATGTTCTCCATCTGCTATGGGCAGTAAGTGTGAACCATGTCGAGAAAATGAAATGTCAATATGGAAATAATACCGATTCTCAGGGACAATGTAAAGGGCCGGAATTCAAACTTTAAGTCTTATCAACAATGAGTGTTCCTAAACTAGTCTTGTAAAAGTGTATTTCATCTAGACAAAATGCATGAAGAGTTACAGATTTTAGTACTATTTATTCCTCTCCCCTGCCAAGTACAAACTGCTATGCTGACTATGGAATTCGGCTGGGTAAGGAAGGTAAGTTTGCTCTAAGGAAGTCACGGTAATTGCTTCTATATTTCTGTTCAGCTGCTCTCCAGTTTTTGATGTCCAATCCCTCTCATTATATCATGTTGAAATGAGGTTGAAAAACTATTCCTGTGGGATTTTGCTACTGATTTGGGTTGGAACAGGATTTCATCCCAGGATTGCCCACAGCTTGGCAACTAATAATGACTAGACAGCCTGTGCATCTGGGGCTTTCACCCACCCTGGCTCTGAGGGAGTTAAAAATTTGTATACAAAGAAACAAAAAGAGCTGCTTAAAATTTGATTTCCAGTGCAAATCATCATTTGCCATATGGTAAGGTATTTATCCCAACTACATGTTGTTCCAAAAATCATAGGGTTTTGCGGGGATGGACGGGAAAGAAGGGGGTTGTTGTTTTGATTTTAAAGTTCTGTGCGGCAAACTGTCTCCGTAAATTGCTGTCATCGCAATGGCTGTAAACCAGTCTGCTGTGTACGTCTGATTGGAACAAGCCACCCGAAGCACTGCCCTTCTTCCTCCCCCTCTCCACACCCTTGCTGTGCGGATGGCAGATGTGATCGTCCTTCCAAACGGGGCTGGACGCCGGGAGCTTTCATCACAGCACCGCCTTACCTGGTGTGCAAGCGGACACGACCTGTCAAACCAGGCACAGGAAAGACAGACAGACAGCTAGCATTTTCAACTTTGTTACTACTTTCAGTGGTGAAAAGCAAGTTCGCTTTGCAATAGTTAGGCAGCACAGGTTGCCAGAAAGGCAAATATCCAATATACACCCACCGGCCACCTCTACAGGGCTTTGTGTTGTTGTTTGTCATTTATTTCTGTGGCTGGTACTAATTTTCAGTTTGTCATCCTTTGACTCATAGAAATTCTTCCTCTTCAAAAAGGATGCATCTCCCTGCCGACCATGGAAAAAATGTGGCATGAAATTCAATCCTTTCCTGATAGCACCGGAGACGAGGAGAGGGCAAGTTAGAACACCATGATGAGGAAGTGCTGTCATTTCCAGAAGGAAGCGTGATTCACTGTGCAGAGCATTTTTGGGAGCCTGAATCAGAGCTGTCGAGGAAGTCAGTTCTTGGACAGTTTAATATTTAGTTTAACTGTGACTTTACCAGTGAAATGTGTGCCGCTCCCCACAGCCAGTGGGTACGGCACGGTCCGATTACATGCCAGTGAGGGGCAGGCAAGAATATTGCGGAGGAATTGGCTTTCAACTGCTTCAGATAACATGAGAAGTGCCCCAGAAAATCTGTCCTTAGATGTCATTGCAAAGCGGAGCCCTCCTAAAGCAGATTCAAGGGAGAAATAGTTTCTCACACTTTTCCCCAGCACAGTGCAGGCAGTGGGAGGGACCTGCAGGGTGGCCATAAGGAGCCTGCAAGGGGAGGACCATACAGTGAACTGCAGCCAGGTTCCTTCCCAAAAGGTCTGGAATTAGCACACTGACAGAGAGATGGCTTCGTTAGTCATGGCACAGACCTGCTAAGTAAAGCTAGCCACAGAAAGAGTGAGTTTTGTGTTGGCTGCCAACAGGCTGCAGGATAAATTCAAGTTGTAGTTTTTAATCGCCTGTTGTACCCTAAAAGGGTCATGATTTGATTAATGTAGTGTCACCCCGCTCCATCCCCGCACACACCCCCCTCATACGCACATGCCATATTGCAGGAAACGAGATTAGACCGGAGCGTCTTCCCCGGCTCTTTTGCCTCCCCTCTTCCTTTCTCCCCCACAGGAAAGACAAAGACTCACTGGCAAAGGGCTATACACCTGGGAAGGGACCTCAGTTCAGGAACTCGGCGTATTCTTGGTCTACCCCAGGTCTGAAGTGCTGTCTGTTTTGGAGCAGGTGGCCAACAACACCTTTTCCCCTCAGGCGCAGTTTAATGAAGTGGGGGGGGGAGAAGAAAATCTATGCTGTTCGACGTGACGATTAGCAGACCGTCGGTTGGTTTGTGTCTCCAGGGGCACGCGTGTGTCACGGGGGTCGAGCGGAGGGGACCGGCTGTTAAGGTATTTACTGTAGAGAAGTATACACAGGCACCCAAAGCATAGTGCCGGCGGGCGGTGCTCATGACCTGTACACTTAAACAAATAGAAACCATCCTTCATACTCGCTCTTTGCACTCTGCGGCACAGGGATTTACATTTCTGGCCTCATGGATAAGGAAAGACCGAGTATCAGGGAGAGGCAGAGTTCCTATAGGATGTGAGAGGAGAACGGGATACGCGGACCATGCCTATGCATCCCTCAAAGACGTCACTCTATCTGGGAGCCAAAAGGTAAGGGAGTGGGTTTGCTGACTATGACACATGGTGGGAGGAGATCTGAGACACAAAGGAGTCATGGGTGTGAACCAGGAAACAAGCCCGTGCCCACCCAGCTTTTTTGTTTGCTTGAGGAGGATGTAAAATATGCTTACACCAGTTGTGCTCCAGCTCCAGTGCTAATTGTTAACAATAAAAGGTCACCAGAAAACAATTGCTGGGAACCAGAATTACACAAGGGGCCTGGGTAATGTGATCACTCCTTCGCGGGAGAATGCCATCCCGCCGGGGAGCGGGGTACGGGGCGAGCCGCGCCAGGTCGGACGAGGAAGGGAGGTGTGCACTTGTGTCAGTCAGACCTCCCCCCGCCAGCTCCCCGCTCCCAGATGGACACGCGTGCACCAGGCAGTCTCTTTCAGGCTTATTTAGCCTTTATTTTAGGGATTTTAAATGTCAGGTGAAGTGCTCTTCTTTTCCCTGTTACCCTGGGAGGAAAATTGTCTTTGACTTCCCTTCCTACAGCGGAGTTGGGGCTTTGAGGGGGAGTGCCGGTAGGTTTGCACGGCAGGAATGAGGACTGCCGTCTGGGGGAGGGCTGGGGTGAGCTGGAAGGCTGCTAGCATAGCCCCGGGAAAAAGAGGGAGGTACCTCTCGAAGTATGTTACTCCTTCCCAAAATACGTCCATACTTCATGGGTGTGAGTACTGCTCAGGAAGAAATTTCTAAGCTAGCATTAAATTTGTCTGTGTAAGCATCAGTAACACCAGCAAGGGATGAAAAATCCTGCCAGCACGTTGGGTAAGTACTTTGGCAACCCACCCCATGCTAGCTCTGTGCTGTTATGGCTCTCTGGTCTACTTGCCTATGTCTGCTTGTGTGGTTGGCACACCACGGGCTGCTCTCTGGCCATCTTGCTACTTTAACCTTCAGGACTGAGCCAAATTAAAGGATGTCCAAACTAATGAAGGATGCTTTTGGGCTGTGTCCATGCTGAGGAACAGCCTGACTGTCAGACAGAGGCCGAATCCAGGCCATTCAGCAGTCAGTAGTAGGTACAGCTACAAAAATGCTAACCCCATGTGGAGGTGGAGGCACTCTGGAGCACCCTGTGACTGAGCAGCCTCGGACCCTGCCTACCCTGCCTCCATTCCAGGTCCACACAAGTGCAACTATTCCTAGATGGCCCAAAGACAGTTATTTACCTTTTCCTATACCTTGCCCTCTGAGAAGCTGTATGTGTATCTAACCCGCCCCCACCTGAAGTCCTGGACCCCGAGCTTTCCATAGCTGCATCCGTCCAGAAGAGCATCACTTACTCTGCTGCCCGCACAGACACTCACCTCGGCCACCACAAACACCCTCCCAGCTCTTCATATCCAACTCCTACAACCAGACTTTATAGCCAGGGAGAAAGAAGACGCACCATGGGACAGATACATGGGAGAGGCAGTCATCAGGGGACAGTGCACAACTGTTTTCCCATCCTCTAGTGACTGCACATGCCTGATTCCCCCTCCACCCCCCCATGCAATTTTGAAGCAGTTCTCTTTGGTGATGGGCCTCAAGTCTGTTAAAAAAAGCCACTGCCAAAAAACAATTTCCCAAGAACTCCATCAAGTCTAGAGACAGTGGTAAGGGTACAATGCTTTGCAAAGAAAGGAACAGACGACCAAGTAGCTGCTCCGTAGATGTTCAGTACAGATAAGTTTCTCAAGAAAGCCACAGGATTAGCATGCAGTATAGCAAGACAGGAGTAATAAGCTCCCAGGCAGCTGAAGGACACTGTGAGAGAGGTTAGACGACTTCTCTGAGGACAATTTTTTGAATTCTAATCCTTCCCACACAATCCATGTGAAGGATTTTGCTTTCTGCAGACAAGGAGAGCTCAGTGAGTGCCAAGGTGCATCATCTTATCCTAGGTAGCTGTGGGGTCTGGTAGCAAAAAGGGGAAGCAAGATTAGTTTGGGGCCAAGTTCTCACTGAAATACCATCGTTATAAAAAGTGGAGACAAGAGGTCTACAGTTCCCTTTGAAGGGGTGCAATGTAGCAGTGTATGTGCTAGAAGCTGCTGGAGCATGTCTGGAGTCATGCAGATGCTGTACGGGGCTGTGGTGTGCCCGGTACCAGTGCTAGAAAAGAAATTCAAGAGCCAGAAGACTCCAGGTGACGCTGATATTTTGGCTCCCTGTGAATCTGGCCCCATTGGGTTCAGTTTGGTCACAGCACATAAGAAAGACCCAGATAATCTGGAGAGGGTCCAGAGCATTGTAGCAATCACCACAACTACAACAAACATTACCTGTGGGGAGAAGACTGGACAAGCTGTATTTGCTTACTGTAAAGAAAAGGAGAAGGGAGATGATGCTGAGAATGTCTTTAACTATCTAAAGAGTTATGGCAAATAGCAGTGTGTTAGCCTGTGGTGAGCTGGAGAGGTAGGGAGACGCTTAAACTGGAATAGGCAAGATTCTTATTAGACACCAAGGGAAAAAAACCCCAACCTTTGTGATAGGAAGATTATGAAGCCCTGTAATGCATTTTCTGGAGAAATTCTGGAGTCTCCAGCACTGGATGCCTTTAAGAGTAGGAAAACAGCAGCCAGGAAGGACAAGGACATAGCTGATGCTACCACAGATAACCCCCTGAGGTCCTTCCAGGTAGTACGCAAGTACTGCAATGAAGAGGAGGAAAAAAATATTTTCCAAGTTGTCCCTCATTCATTCCCCTTTCCGCCTGTATTACTTTTCATTCCAACTGCATTAAAATGTGTTCCTCTGTTAACATATGACTGTATGGTAAAACCCATGAGTTGGGAAA
>NW_010513904.1:50299-51299 GCF_000687285.1 Phaethon lepturus
ACAGAGGATGTGAAAAATTCGTACTTTTATTATGGTGACCAAATCCTCCTTTTTCACAGATCGGGTCTGTTTTTGTTCATTTGCTCTTAGCAAGCAAAATTAACGGTTACTGTTTTCTATAAAATAGAGCTTCCATTACTGTAAAAAGTCATTTTTCAGCACTCAGTGTTCAGCCTATAAAGTTTAAAAGCTGTATGAGGAGTTTTATATTTTGAAACATTTACTTTTTGGTGAACTATAAAGATGAGTCTTAATGCCCAGATTTCTGAATCAATAAAAATGCTCAAATGTCTTTGTCAGCAGGGTAGTGAAACCAAAGCCAAAATGCCACTAAACAAACGATAAAATCTTGGATGAAATGCCCTAGCCTTTACTGGCATTTGTGAGAAGTGCTGTGTCCTCATATAGAGATATGAGCAAAAAGTGAGTCCTGCCACCACGTCTTACCAATGGGTACACTGAGCGAAACAGGTCCTAAATAGGTCGGTTAAAGTAGCGCGGTGTTTGCTGTGTGCACTGGGGCTTTTAGCACATACTTTTGATGGGAAGATCTTTGTGACAGTAAGCGCCGATACTTACTGTTATAGCTAAGGTTGAATTCCACCTTTTTTCCTAAATCCTACCTCCTTCTCCTCTCCGCTACATTTTTAGCTGCTCACAACTTTTGGCAGCAGTTCCTTGTGTGATTACAATTGTCTCGTTTGCTGTTATCATTTCTGTGGTAAAAGAGTCCTTGTTAGATTGAGTAACTTTTTCTTAATTATTTGGATATCCATTAGCTGTAATTTGAAATGCAGCCCTGGCATAGCTCAGAACTAACAAACTAGACACCCCAGAGGGATCTGAAAGAGACCTGTGAAACAAAATCAGTCCTCAGACAACAACAGGATCTATAAGGGTCCACTACCCAGATCACCTTTTATGGGCTCAAGGTCCATGGTTGCAATAGAGATCTCAGTGAGGAATCTAAAATCGGAAGAAAAAAACTCCACGGTTCAGC
>NW_010513904.1:51330-62223 GCF_000687285.1 Phaethon lepturus
GTTCAGCATGTTAGAAGCATTAATGTCCTAGAAAGTCCTACTGTGACTGTGGATTTGAAATCTCACACTTTCTTGTCCCAGAGGGGCATTTGCATGTGTGTGCTCTGGTGACCCTTAGGTTTGGTCCAAAGAACTGATGTCCCATTCTGATAGTGTTCATAGATCCTACAGTCTCAGATACCTGCATGTCAGGGAATTCAGGAGACAAGTTATTTGAAGCATGATGATTAAACATGGCTTGAAATCATGATGGGGGGAGGTACACCTATTCGCATTTGGTTTTTCAGGTTTGGTTTTTTTTTTCCCTGCTACGAGTAGGTAGTATAGTCTAAGCTCACCAAAAGCAGCCCTAACCTTCAAGAAGTGTGACTGAAGAAAAGCCCTTTCAGTACCTGCAGAGCTGGACTTTCAGCAAAGGGCAGGTGTCCCCCACACAGCAGAGGTGTCAGGGAGACCCTCACAGCCAGGTCTATGCAAAACCAGGCCCCATTTAGAAAAAAAATAATTCCTAGAACGTGAAGTTTTCTGATATCATACAGAGCCTGAAATACAGTCCTAACTTTCCAAGGGAGAGAATTTCAGGAGCCTGAAGGAAAATAAGTTGCTAGATTGATGTAGACCACGGTCTACATCATAAGCAGTTATTGTAAGATAAATGTCTTTGCTAGGAAGGGGGGTTAAGGATTGCGAAATTTATCTGACATATAAATGTGTGTAGGCATCTATATCTTAGTGTTACCTGTAAGTGGAAAGCAGCCTAAGCAAATTCCCTTCCTCAGGGCATAGCTTGCCAAGTGTACTGCCTGTCCCATCACGTGTGCAAATCTTCATCATCAAACAAGAACTTTCTCTGGCTGGAAAGCAGTAACGTGCGTTGCAAAGCATGCCAGTGTATGTCAGCAATATAACTCCCTTGGCACTGCTCCCCCTTGTTAATTGTAGTGTAGAAAACGTTCTTCTTCAGGCTTTTCTTCTACCCCAGTGCGAGAGCCAGAAACCATGGACATTTGTGTGGAGGGGTTTTGGCAGCTGAAACGCGTGGAAGCCTGGCTCTGGCATGAGCATTTCCAAGAGCAGCATCTGGACCCCTGGTTAACTTCCTGACTGATCTCCTGCCTCAGGAGGCCAACCACCATAAATGCACCAAACATGACGGAGAGAGCTGGGCAGAGGCTTGGACATTTCATATAGTTTTAAAAATAGCAGAGCAAATCCAAAGCACATTGGCAGACCGCATGTAACTTCAAAACCCAACTGGAAAGTGCCTCCTCCTGATGATGGTCTTGCAGATTATTCCCCAGGGTTGATTTTCTGCCTGTCCCAGCAGCAAAGCCAGAGGTGCAACCTCCCTTACACAAATGAGTGAATCTGGAGCTCACAGAGAAGTGCATTTCTGGTGCATAGTGAACAGCTTCTTGGCTCAATTTACAGGGGTATTGGATCAAAACTACTGTGAAGTTTGCAAAGTCCGTCAGCAATTTGGTTGTATGGGGAGAGACAGTTTTGCGTGTGCCATTTTCATTGTTCCTCCATTCAAAGAAACTTTATACTGTCTTTCCAAAACAAAACAAAAGGAAAAAAGGTCCTGTTTAGGTTACCTCTCAGCTGTGCCTATGCATGCATACATATGTGTGGGGGGTGTGCACATATATGTCTATAGGAAATACTTCCCTTCGGTGGTGAACGGGAGTCTAGTCTGTGCTGACTCATAGGCTACAGATGACTGCAAAGTTGTTAGGTTCTTCTTTCACCCAAACAAATCCAGCTTCCCAACTCTTTGACTCATTCGATGGTGGGTGTTTAGACTAAAACATAGTTTAAGATTGCTACCTGTCCTTCGACCCACCTAGGGATAGCTCTGTGTAGGAGAAGCCAAAACACTAAAGCAAAGGGTCTAAAGCAGGTGGCAGTCTGTTATTCCTGTACCCCATTCCTGAACAGGGCTTGTACATCCCAACCCACGAGTGTTCTTCACCACCACGGCGTCTGAGCATTGATGCATGAAAACGTGACATGGCTTCTGCAGCTTCTCTGGGACCAGGGTCAATCACTTTTCCTGCACACCAACACCCCATACATACGCAGATGAAAACATGCAAATGCTTGTGACTGCATAAACATCATCTAGCACACCCTCTTCACAAAATTCACCCACTTCTTTGTTGATGCACCATTTCTCTTTTCATCACAGGAAAGACGGACATTTTCTGAATAATAGATACACAGGTTTTTGCAAGTGGGAAATAAATGCCATCAGATAAAAACTCTTGGTTGAACAACTCATTTCTCTTGTCCTTCTGCTGCTCTTTCTTTCCATTACCATTTTTACCCTGTCATTATAGTCTAAAGGTGAGGAGAAGAACAGAAGAATAACAAAAACCAAATGCCGTTATCCAAGATGTACATTGCATCCTGAGACTCCTTAGCACAAGTGCAAACGAAGTTGATTTCCTGCCATGACAAGGTAGCAGGGAGGTGTGCCAGAGGAGGAAAATGATCTTTTTACAAAGAGAACCTTGTCAAAGACAACTTTATTACCAGGCACAAATGCAGGGAGTTAAAAAAATGGTCAAGTGCAGGGTAGAAGGATAAAGTCAGGACTTAAAAGCATTCCTCCAAAACATGGCAAATAATAGATTCTGAATTCTGATCATGTCTGGAGCATCGGCAGGTGACTAATTTATCTGCAGTATGGAAAGAAGACTTTTTAACACTGTCCATACTTAGGACATACTACTACTTACAGGAAATTCTGGCATACTTCAGTCACTTGGCAATTCTCATCAGGCCATGAAGTCATGCTCTTATTAGCAAAGTTTTTGATACTTCTGCTTTGCAGTAAGCAATGAAGCCTTTGTGTCTGAGAGAGACACTCCCCCTCATAGATGTCGTGCAAAGAGTGAGACTGTAATATCTTAAATTTTATTCCAGGTTTGTCTGATAAGTGGGCGGCAATAGTTAGAGGCCAATTTGTGCTTTTCCATCACGCTGTCTAGACATATTTGCAAGCGCTACTTGGCCTTAAAGAGAAAAAGGTATATCATATATTACGCAGTAACGGGGTATTTTTATTTGTAATGCATTAAGAGACTGTTCTCAGTCGGAAACCATTTGATATGAGTGTATGTTTCAGACAATAAACGGACAAAGTGGAGCATATCTTTTTTTTTCTCTTTTCACGCAACAGACAATACCCATACTTTCCATATAGACAGGAAATGGTTTAGGCTTATATAAAGAAACACAGTATAGTTTATATGCATATATAATGTATTGGTTTATTTGAAAACTATCACTGTACAATTGGTTGAAGCTGCAAAATTGATACAGACCTATTTACATACTTTAATACAGACCAGAAAAGACAAATCTGGAAACTTTAATTTTCTTTAAGATTCTTTGAGATTCCTTCCCATCAGACTCTGAAGACACGACATGCATGGTGCGAGGGACATGTGCTGTTCAGCCGTCGCTCAGAGCCACCAAATCTGCTCTGTTCAGCATCGGTGTGTCATAGCTGATGGTCCCACTTGGGTCCCGCAAGATCTTCTCAAAGGTGTATCTCCTTTCCTCCTCTTCTTCCCACCACTCCTAATGGGGTACCAGTTCTTCGTTCTTACTGGCACTGCAACCAGCAGGGCTGGCTCTGGGGCCCAATTTGTCTTAGGGCCGTGGGGGTCCCCAGTCCCATTCCCCCTGGCCACCTGGCACCTCTTTTGGCTGGGGTTGTCCACTGTCCTCTTCTGTCCTGGGCTCTGGAGAAGGTGCCCTGCATTTCTTGGGAGTGGGGCATCTCCATAGCAGAGCAGTCTTCTGCAGGGCCCACATGCTGTCTGTGGCCACCCTTTCCCCAGTGGAGCGACACACAAAATCACTTTCATGGCAGGGTGACAGTTCCCAGGCGGCAGCTCGGTTTGTTGTTTTTGGTTTTTTTCTTTGTCCCTCTGCACCTGCAGTTTCCTGAGAGCACGGGCATTGGGACGGCCGTGAGCTGCTCCCAGCTTGCTGGAGTGCAGGCCACATAAGCAGTTAAAGAACCTCCGCTTTACCAGAACTGTCCTGCAGTTTAACAGAGCTAAGTCACTTTTTGACCTAGCTTCTTGCAGAAGATACTTGGATTGTTTTAAGATTTGCCACTAGGCTAAGTGACTGGGGGTTAGGAAGGCTAGGAGTTACGTGTTTAAACCTATGTTCATTTCAAATTGGATGAATTCCTGCTCACCAGACTATGATCCACAGTCAGGCATTATGGTCAGATTATTTATCACATTAGCAAAAGTGAATTTGATAGACACAGTCACCAGCTGGACTGTGATCAGATAAGGCTGTCTCAGAGAAGACACAGTAAGAGGCCAGAACAAATATATTTGCTTCTTTCAGGCACTGTAAACAGATCTGCGTTTACTTTATTCCAAAGGGCTTATTTTTCCTGTGCTACCAACATGTAATCTTTCACTTGACTTAATATGTGTTGGATTTTGTTTGCTTGTTTTTACATATGTTAAAACCCTTAATGGAATTCTTCAGTCTTGTCATTCATTTTGTGCAGATAACAAACTTCTCCAGCACTTCTTTTTAGGTTTCTCAAGCCCCACGTGGCCTTGCTGCTCTTTCTAATACTTTTTTTCCCAACTGCTTTTTAATGAAGGAAGGAAAAAGTGCAGAGGGAGTACTAGGCTACTTCCAGTTGCAACCATTAACGGCCACGGTAGGCAAAGTTTCACAAATCCTGTTACAGATAAGAAAACAAATCTCTCTACCGTCAAGCTGTGGCGTAAGGACTGCAATACTCTCTAAGCCGTACAAGTTGAACTTGGAGTGAGGAGAACTCCAGCCATCACCTTGCATATTTCATTTGTTACAGGCCATCTGTGCGCATCATCAGGGATCTCAGGAAAATATTACTCAGCTGTCTTTTATCTCTGTCTAGTCTAGCTGGAGCGTGGGTAGCAGAACACAAAGAAACAGGTTCCTAACTTCAGTCTGATGATAAAAGATGCTGGTAACCTAATAGAAGCAAATGTTTTGTGTTGATTAATAATACAGGGCTATAACCCGCTGAATCTGCTGCGCACAGAGCACAGTTTAGAAAACAAATAATGAGTTCCTTCCTTCCTAGTAAGCTCTTTATTACTTGTTGAAGTGGAATGTGAGAGTAGAAAGTAAAGCTCAGGTATCAAAAAGAAGTTGTGATGACGGGTTGAGGGGGGTCACTTGTGAAAACAGTGGAAATCAAATCAATTAGGCCTGTCAGCTGGAAAACATCATAGGGAATTAACACTTGTTTGTCTGGATTACTGCAGCCTGAGCAAAAGTGCACAAAAAATGTATTCAGGTAACAAAGAAAGTGCTGTATGAAAATTGCAGTTTAACTAAAAGAAAAAAAAAGTGTTACGTAAGACTTATATCCACTGACAAATGAAATAAGTAACTAGCATAAAACTTTAAAAACAGGAATGCACTTTTGGCCTTCAGAAGAAAGTGCATCTGCACAGCAACAACGGACAGAGGTGAAGGTACCACCTCTGTAAACTTTAGGGCTCATAGGGAGTAGAACCTGGCAGGGCACTGCTGAAAGTGGTGAGATTTTGCCTGGTTGCTGTGAAACTGAAATTACAGCTGGTGGCATAAATTGAAAGGGCATGCAAAAAATCCAGGGAATAGTTGGATCATGGGGCTACAAAGAAGGGAAAACTTGGGGGCAGAGGCATTCGTGAGTCTTTGGATCTCAACCTTATTTCTGGTTTATTTTGTTTTCTCTCACTTCAGGGTTGAACTATACTGAAAGCCCCTTCCCTCTACTGTAAGAGTCTTTTTTTTTTTTTATATCACACTCCAGGAGAGCAAAGATGGTGCCAGGACAGCTACAACCACAGCTTCTACTGGATCAGTGCCTGACTGAAGAAAGTGGGAATTCAGGACTATGGTCTCCGAGGTCTCTGACTAAACTCATTAAAACTTGGACACAAATATTAAGCTGTGAGATGCATTGGCCCTGATCCCCTCTCCTTCCCTAACTCTGGCAGGCACCAGGGAGTGCCCCCCAGAGGGGCAACCACCCCGGGAACAAGGCAGGGATGCTCTCCTGCATCAACCTGGACTACGCAGGGCACAGACCAGGTTACTAAAGCCGTGGGCTCGAGGTTACCTACACACAAATTCAAGCCCCAGGCTGCCAGATAGGCTGATTTCCTGGGTGCTTGGTTATTGCTTGGTTAATTTGTGCAGGTTCTACTGAAAGACCCCAATGACCCAAGAAATATTGTAGCAATAAGCAATAGGATCAAAATGTTTCAACAACTTTCACTTAGACTAAAATAGATGGGGCAAGTGAATTACTTCTTTATCTTTTAAATTTGTATGTATCATGACTGATTTATAAGTGCTGGTTTTCAATGCGAAGTGGCTGAGGCAGCACGTGAAGCCTGACTGGATTCCAGAATAACAAAAGCAACTGTTTTTGCCCTGTTCTTGTGCGTGTTTTATATACTGACTACGCATACGCATTCTTGGCACACACCACAGTTTTTACAGTGCACAATTTTTAATGCAATTAGAAACAGAAACAATTTCAAATGACAGGAATAAATTAAAGGAATGGCTTGAAGGTACAATCACAAATGGCTTAGTACTTTTCATTCAGAGGGAAGTACCTCAGGAAAAATATTTCTTCTGACTGTCTAGCAGCTTTTGAATCATTCTGTCCAGTGTTTCAAGTGTCTTGGCCATCGCTAGCTATAGTTTGAATTATTTTATTTGTATAACTGAGCATAAACTTTTTGTCTTTTGGCTATACATGAGTGAAATAATAGAAGAGAGAAGTGTTATTTAACTCTTTCTTTGTTATTCCAGGCATCAAAAAACCCTCGTCACCTCTGCTTTCACATATTTTATTTTGCAGTGAAGTTGGGATATTAAGTCAACCAACTTACACGTTTCAATGCAAGTAAAATATAACAAAGCAAGGGCTACCTTGTGGCCCTTTACAGATCAGTGGTAGGGAAGGTGTGGAAAGCTATTTGGAGCTCCCCTGCTCACCTCTGTTAACACATGCTTGTTTCCTTAAGGAAGTGGTGATTACACCTTGTTGTTGGCAGTGCAAAGCTTAGTAAATCTTTACATTTTCACTATGGCAGAAGGGAATTTCCTCTTACTTCTGTGGGCAGCCAGCCAGTGAAAGGTGATGGGAAATACATGACATCCTGTTCTGCCTACCTTTCATCTTTCCTGTTCACAGACACATTTTGAGCCTGACATGCAGGTGTAATTAAAAACAGGCTGATGCCATGCACAGCTCAGCAGATGTACACAAAATTAGTACCTGCTGTGAATCCAAGTACATTGGCTTTTATGAAACAGCCAGGCATTTGCAAATTGTCTCTCGTAACTGCAGTAATATCATCCTAAGAATGAAATGTATCATGTGGCTTTCACTAACAGATCGGCTCAACGGCTAACGCTTTTCTCCATAGTACTCAAAGTAATGTAACGCTAACTATTCATACTGATGTTTTTCAGAGAAGTTAATAGTATTGCACTGGTGTATTTCACTTTAAAAAAAAACCCTCTTTTCCTACATTTCCTGGGCATGCTGCTGACGTAGGTGGCAATGCAGCATCTGCATTCTCCAGCTGGCCACTGCTGTGCACCTGGGCTGGGGCTGGAAAGGGCTGGTGCGCTAGTTGTCCTTCTTCACCATGATCTTTAAAAAATATCTCTGAGGAGGATGCAGCTCTCCAGCCTACTCACTGGAGGCACATACTTGGCATGCCTAATGCAGCTGCCATACCTTCTCTTCCCTAAGGGAGCCGAAATAGGAGAGGGAGATGCAGGCAGGAGGTGCTTGCTCTGCAAGCTACCTTGCCTTGTCCTGCCCTGCTGTGGGTGATGAGAGACTATTGCTAGGAGGGGATTCGAGGTGGGGACAGACGCCAGAAGTGGCAGAGAGCAGAGGCTGGGACCATAAAATTTGATGGCAGCAGAGCTTTCAACTGCAGTACTTCACATACGTGCCATGCTGGCTCCTCCCTGGCAACTGGCACCAAGAAAAACACAGTTAAAAAAAGATCCATCTCTTGTCGTCTGCCTCACCAGCAGTTCAGGCAGGTTTTGTTGCTTTCAACATTGGGGCAATGTTGGCTACTAAAATTCTCTCCACTTTAGTGTAATGATCCCAGACCATGAGTAGGAGCAGTCATTCACCTCAGATGAGTGTAGCATCATAAATCTGTTCAGCTGCACATTTTAGCTCTGTGGTGTCAGACAGGCGTAATTAGAGCTCCAGAGTCCAAGTGCCACCACACTACTCTTACAGCAGTGCAATTGCCCACGCTTTACGTGAGTCATCTGGTGGGAGAGGAGAATTAGGCTCAACATATCTGGGCTGAAGTGATGATTTAATTGATTAAATCTGCTCCTTCCAGCTCTGACAAGTGTCTTTTTATGCTTCATGGTGTTTAGTTTGAAGTTGCCAGTTGGAATTTTTCACACCTGTGGTTTATTTAAGCCCTTATTCTGCTGTAGCTCTTACATTTAAGACAATAAACGTGTCCTGTAGAGCTGTGAAGTATTAGGTGAGGGACACATTTATGTGCAGGTGACGAGAATAAATGAATGATACATACAATGCTACATTTGCTATTACTTTCCAAAAACAGACAACTGCTGCCCACCACCTCCCAACTCAGAAAACTTCTGTTAAATGCAGTGAGGAGTGTTTGGCTGAGTCCTCAAAGTATTCAGTGTGTGTGCTCTGGCTCTTCATGCAAGTACAATTTTCATACCATAATATAAATATTCCCAAGAATGATCACATGGGCTGATTATGTTTATCATGAACATTTAATGGAAGAAAAAGAATTACTTAAATTTAATGCCATAACACCTGAGATCAAAATCTACTTAACAGAGAGGAAATTGGAAAATATTTACGGGACAAAAATTCCAAAAATAAATAGGAAGCCCTCACTGGAAAAAAAAGGGCAAAGCAATGCAAGCAGATCAGACTGTAGGAAAACATTGCTATACTTGAAAAGTGCAGTTACAATGTAACTCAAAATCATTTCAGACAGTAGAGACCATACAGTGGGTTTATCAAGATTTTAATCTACAGGTAAGCAGAAAAGGAAATTTTTTAAGCATTAGAAATTATTGGAGCTTTGTTAATCATTCATTTCTAAAAATCCTGTCTTCCTCCAGAGGTTTAAAGTTAACCAAAGAATACGCAATTGTATCTATTTGAATTACCTTGCTTCAGACACAGTAGAGCTTCCATTGTCAGGGCCAGCAAGAGCCTAACATTTCCAACTTCCATTCTCAGCTGTACCAATTCAAACCGGTTATTCAAAAAATTAAAAAAAAAAAAAAAAAAGAAGAAAAAGAAACCAACATATTATATGTTGTCATAGCATCTTCTTTTAAGGCATTTCATTCAGAACAGCTGTGGTCCCTACCACCTTCCATCAGTCTCCCGCTCGTCTCACTTGCACTATTAAGACAAATGCTTTTTAGATGCACGTGGTTGGACCTTGCATTTAAACAGGTTGTAATCTCCATGGCCAGAGATACCATGAATAATTGAAATACCAGAGAATAAATAGTTTCACTAACCATGTTTTGCCTTAAATAATCAGAGCATCTGGTAGATCCACATACATTTTATTAATTTGCTCTTTGTTTGCTCTATTGCATAATTAACTATTTAATTTCATTGCCCTCTGGATTTGCTCACTAATTAATTATTCCTTGCTAATTCATCAATCAACTCGTTGCACCTCGTCTAGCTTTTCTAGCCACCATGTTTACCTTCTATTCTATTGTATCAGCCCTCTTCCCTTTTCAGTATCTTCCCAATTTTCATTCCTCTTTCTTTCCTTTCCCTGCCGTCGTACACTCGCCTGCCTCAGCCGTGGGCCAGCCTGGCCTGCGTCAGGGCACAACAGCCACCCCCAGACACAGTGGACATGGCCGGGCGCCGCGGTCGGGTGTCGGAGAGAGTGGGGACCTCGCTGATCAGGCAAAAGCCATTTATTTCAAGTATAACGATCCCAGAAGACAGTACTGTCCTGTTACAAATAGTTCATTTCCAGTTATTAAGGCAAACATAGCTGGACTGGGGAGACAGGATTTCGGACAAATGCAGCTTGCAGTTCTTTGAAATGGGAAGGATTTAATGACTTAGGGACTTGCTGTCCCTAAGACAGAAGCTGCGCACTGGCTAAGGTCTTAAACCTACTGTTAATGTTTTGTGGCATCCTGCAGGTTGCTGAAAACAATGCTATATGTACAATATAACAAAAAATATCTAGGAAATTAGATCCTATGGGTACACCCAATTCTTTACAGTCTTAAATAAATAACTGATGTCTAGAATACCGGGTTTTTTCTCTCCGCTAAGAACCAGTGCGCTCTTTGTCCAATATGGGCTCACTTAATTCTTCCAGGAGTCTTTAAAGCTACTTCTACGAAGCATTTTGGGTTATTTTTTCTCACAAACTGCTTTGGTGAACTTGTGCTGTCTGCTGCAACCTGTTCAGTCAGCGAGGTTTAGGAGCGCAATGGTGACTCTGAATTCAATCTTCTCATGTTAGTGTCTCATTATCTAAGTACGCTTTATTTCTCTGAAAGCTTGTTTGGATTTCCGTCTGCTCTGCTCTCTTCTGGTTTAGATTTCTCGGCTGAATGCTGTCCAGAATCCGGTGCTTATGCTACCATTCACCATATCGCTTTTTGCTAATTGCTCCCATATTCGGAGGAGTCACATGTGCCAAATTGCTGAATTGTGACTGCACTTTCAGGCAGCTACTAGCACCTCCCCAAAGAGGCAATTAGAACTCCAAACAGTGCAGGGGCAGGAAAATTGCCTGTGAGAGACCTTGGGGGTGATCCGGCATT
>NW_010513904.1:62254-80493 GCF_000687285.1 Phaethon lepturus
TTGTGCGTTTGACCTTCCTAAAAGAGGGAAGATTTTTACTGCTAAATTTTTGTCTGTCTTTCAGAAGACTGAAAGGCTGTTTCAGATGATCATGACTTGAGATGATTAGGCAACGTTCACTTTGACTGATGGCAGGAGAGTGGCAGTTCTGCCCTGACATTTGTTCAGTGAAGGACTGAAGCAGGCTTTTCATTTCATGCACGTGAGGAACGCTACTGACTTTGGCAAGACTGCGTACGCCTTTGGAAGTAAGTATGTAACCACATGTCTTGATGAATTAAGCGCTTTTCCTTGAGATTGCTCCTACAGGTTGATATCGCTCTTGGAAAGGGGGCTTAGGCAATAAGATCACAGATGCTCTGAAACACAGAGCTTTCACAAAATATTGACAGGATAGAGATTTTTGTTCCTATTACCAAATAAAAGGAACAAAATTCCTTAATTCAATATTCTAGGTAACAACAGTTGAACGTAGCCATTTCTGGAAACGCAAAATGCCTCCTGTGACTGAAGAAGCATCATTAAAAGTAGTAAGAATGGTGCTTTCAAAACTAGTTCAAACTATTGGTTCTTACAGGAATTCATTTGGCTTATATGTAATAGAGGAACTGGTGGGAAGAAAAAGGAAAAAAGCTTTCTGCCCTGTGCTGATGAGAATCACAGCATAACTCCATGTCCAGTCCCGCATGTCCTCTGTGGTCTCGGGAAAAGCATCTCTGAGCCCCAGAGCACCCTGGCTGGGTCTTGTTTCCCTTCACCCTCCAGAGGAGCCAGCTCTGGCTGCAGAGGGAGCCCAGGCACGGAAAGATGTTCATCAGCCTTAAATGTCCACTGAAAGCATCTCCATATGAAGCCTCATTCATGTCACACCTGGACACATGTTTTTGGACGTGTGTCTTCCATTTGAAAACCAGAAGGCTGAAAAATGCTTCTGGGTCTTTGGAAGGGGGAAGGGGAAGGAAGGGACAGAGGATGCAGCTTTTCCAGCACCAGGATCCTTGAAACAGTCTTGCGGCAGGGTCAAGTATCTCTTTCTTTCTGAAGAGCTCATTTTTATGCTGCGTTATATTTACCCAGGATCCTTCCTAGACACAGGGAGCAGCTCAGGCCTGGCAGCAGGCGCATGTAAGACAAATTGGTCGGTGCCAGGTAAAGAGCACAATAAAAACCTCAACGGCCCTCGGTACTCTGGTTTGCACCAGAGTGCAAAATAAGTGTATCCATTCACCCTGGAGGTGGGATGGAGCAGTAGAAAGTCTTTCCATGAAGATGAAGAAAATCTTCAGGAAAAAAGGGAAAGGCTGTTTTTTCGGCCAAAGTATTCCACTTCCCTATTCTGAAAGCTGGCACGAGGGAGGACAGCGCAAGCGCTCAGCGACTGACCGCGAGGGTGAGGCGCTTCAGAGGTCAGGTCATCCCATGGCAGCAGAAGTGCCCCTGCCTGGTGGGCGTCGGCCAGCAGGTGCAGGCTGTCCCGAGGCATCCCCCCTCCCAAAATCCCTGGAGAGGAGGCCAGGCTGGAGCAACTGAGGCGAAGTGAAGAAGCGCAGGTGTGCGGTCGCCCTGGCAAGGCCGGCCTGCCCCAGGCTGTCCACGGCGCCATCAACTGAGCAGAGCCCCGGCGCAGCGTGAGGAGGGTTAATCACACCCAAGGTCCACACACCGCCCTTGAAAGGCTAGAAATAACATCTTTTGCAGATTCAGCTCAAGTTTGCCAAATACTTGTGATGCTTCTTTGTCTCCAGGACTGGTTCGCTGGTGACACATGATCAAGAGGATCCAAAATGGGGGCTCCATGGTGTGTCTGCTGGGAGCCACCGCGGCCGATCCCTTTCGCCTCCAACGACGCAGGCCCTGCGAAGGAAATGTCGAGGAGCGAAGAACAAGTGCGGATTTGTCTGGTTCAGTGGCTTTGAGACAGCACCTGGCAACGTAGCGCGGAGACAGACACGAGCCTTCAAAAAAAGTTGGCTCTGGCCCACGGCGAACGCTGGGCCCTGCCGGGCAGAGGGGACCAGGCGGTGGGTAGTTTCCTGAATGGATGTTTCTGGCATCAGGGGAACCTGGCTGAAAATGGTTTTGTTTTAAATACTAAGATGTATTTAGATGTTTCTCAATAAGAAATATTAAGATATATTTAAAGATATATTTGCTGGGGGAAATAATTCCACAGAGGGTTTCCTCCAGCCCCTTTGTGGGGGGAGACCTGTCACACAGGCAGAGGGTGATGCTGTGTGTCGTTCCTCCCTGGTTTCTGACAGATTTCTTCCTCGCCTCTCTGCCCTGACTCTTCCCTGTCCCCTGCTCCTGTGTCTGGCTTGCTTTTCCCTGCCTCTCCCTGCCGATCCCTTCCTCTTCTGCTACTTTGTACCAGCAAATCAAGGCAGGTGAATTTCTGAACTTTTCAGGAGAAAATGGCCACTGACACCACGCCAGGGTCCTCCCTCACCCCTGGCTGCACTCAAAACCCCTCAAGTCTCTAGCTGGGGGGGAGCAGCCAGGTGAAATGCTTCAAGCTGTGAGACATTTTCTGTTTACATTGCAGGCCAAACCTCTTGGATTTGGACCAGAATGGCCACTTTTGTGGAAGCAGATATATCTGTGGCGAGAAGGAAAGTAGCATGTATCGTGGTCACACTGTTTTCCCAGGGAAAACAATAATGCAAGGTAACGCTCTTTCTGCAGGCTACGCGCTGTCCTGCTTGACTGGAGCAAGGGCTGGGAAAGCTGGCATTGGCCCATAAATAGGGAGCAGCTTGCGGGTGCAAAAAGTCACCTCTGTACAAATGCCACGCTGCTTCAGATTTTCCTTTTGGGGGGCAGATTACTCAGAAGGGAGTAGCAAGGCCAGCCTGGTGTCATGCGGAATAACTGAAATTCCTCAAGTTCCTTTTTGCCAGGATTTCAAGCTGTGAAAGACACATGATCTCCACTGCTCGAGCCTATAACTGAGGATTTTCCCCAACAAAGATGAATAGGTAGCTGTGCAATTTTATTTTGTTTTTTGTCATCCCCCCCCAGCCCGCCCCGGTCAAAAGACATAGTAGATTCTGAGTTAAATCATTATTAGGGCCTGCATTTGGAAGCAGTAACCTCAGATGGGGTTTATCTAAAGAAATATATTACGCCTTATCCTCAGGAACTCATCTGAGAAAAATACAATTAATTAAAATTCTGGCTCCTTTTCTGTTATTCACATTGTCACAGCACCCCTTGAAACTAGGAATTGAGGTCCAGTGGCCTCAAACCCCTTATTGCTGTATTTGGTTTCAGCCAGAGGCCAGTAACAAGCTGTATCTGTAAATCTCTCTTTTGTGTCTGTAGCAGGAGATGCTGCTCATTTTCATATTGATAGGTAATGAAGTTTAATTACTGAACAGCTTCACACCAAGATTTGCTGATTCATCAGAAGTAGATGAGATGGGGAAAGGAGAAGCTTTACTCCTTGCTATGTCAGTGATTTGCTAATTGTCCATCCCAGTCCATCAGAGTGCATCTGCCATTTTGGGAGAGAGGAGGTCTGTCAATAATCTGTGGAAAAGGGTGTTGAAACTGCCTCTTAAATGAAGTTAGAGATCAGCAGCCTTTGGGGAGGGGGTAAGAAGATTTGAATGTGAAAAAAACCTGTAGGAGGCACCAAAGGAACACGATGTAAACAAAGGTTATCATGTTTTACCAAGAAGGCCCTATGATTTTGATCTCCTTGAAAGAAAACCAAGCATAATTTGCCTTCATTTCTCTGTCACCCATGGCTGCATAAACCTTTGCAATTCTTGCTATCTCTTACAGATTTTTTTTTCCAATAAGTTTCTTTACTGAACTTAAGATCAGAGTTAATTTCTAGATAATTTCCAGATAATGAGCTAGCAAAGGCATTTCACATAGAAATCCTTCTCACTGTGTGTCTGGACCACCCATACCAAGAGCCAACACCTCTGTGAGTTTCTCTGCAGTATCCAAGGTCTCCGCTTTGTATGCCTCTGCTTCCCAGGCAAGCTTGAGAGCTGGTAATGCAGGAACAAGAGGGGAAGAAGTATTTTCTGCTGACCCTGTGTTAACCCAGAAAGACTGCAGGACAGTAAGGAATACGTCTATATCTACAGGAGGTTTGCCACAGATTTCACTCAGGGCCAGGATTTTACCCGTGGTCTGTCAAGCCCTTGTCTGGCTTGTGGACTCAGTGCTTTTGGGGCATGTTTGCCCAGCATGAACGACCAACTCAGCAATAAGCTGCTGCCAGCTCAGCCATGACATTTGCCTGGGAATGCAGGCTGAGCTGCTCACTCTTGTAAAAATAGGACAGGTAAAAGCAAAAGATACTGTGATGCTAACATAACTTATTTCACTTTCACCCATAGCTTTGAATGCAGCCAATTACTGCTAGTGAAAAGCAACTTTATCACCTCCATTTGACTTTTTTTTTTTCTTCTAATGCATATATCTACAGCTTTGTGCTATTGCCTTAATTTTGGAGATGAGAAAGGAGAACAGAGAAGGAATGTCACTTGTCCCTGATGATACAGCCATTGTCAGACCCATGAGGGGGGCTCTGAAATGCCTTGCTCTTAGCCTTGTTCTTATTTCTCTGGGTTACAAAGACGTGACAGATACAGTACATGTTCTGTCCTTACACTCTGCTTAGTAAATCAGACAATTAGGAAGACACTTTGAACATGAAAACTGAAGACTGAATAATACAGACATGTACTTTCTGCTGTTTTCTTTATTTTTTAATGAAAAAAGTGTTTATTTAAACTCTGAGATAAATCCTGTCTATCTGTCACCAGGTTAAATCTGATTTGATTTCCTCAATTCTTCTCTGTAAAGGCTTTTTTTCTCAGCTTGTATTACATTGGATAACAGTAGAATTGCCATCACATAATGTTAGTCTAAAAATACATGTACCATTATTATTATCAAATAGAGATAAGTGTGCCTTGCCAAGTAAAAAGAAAGCTGTGAAATATAGTGCCATGTACAAGTATTTTTTTCATGATCTTCCAGAACATGAAGGATAGACATGGGTTGCCAGATACTCAGTTCTGATGGATAAATGCAATTGTGGTTTCCATAGCTATGCAAGGTTTTCTATAGCACCCATCACCATGGTATCTAAGCATTTGTTGCTGCTGCTGCACACTTTCGTGTACGGTGTACTGACGACAATTAACATAAATAAATAAATAGCAGGTCCTTGAGCCTGGCCACCTATAGTGTGGAGTGACTTGGGCCAGGTTCACTTTTCAGAAGAAATTGTTTGTTAGTTTGTCTTTTCACAACTTCCCAGTTGCTAAGCTTCTTGTTATGGTGATACCATATGGTAAGGGCTTCTCTTCTGCTGTGGTTCAGTGACTCAGCCAGTGCCCTGTACACAGGCCTGGGCACACAGTTGTTCAGAACATGACCACTGAGCATGATGGAGACCACAAACAAGGTCCTCAGCTATGCATCAAGTCAGGCTGCTCCATTCAATCTCACTGGCTTCTTCAGGACCTATGGCTCCCAAGATCCAGGCCAGTACTTTTGCTATATGCCAGACAAGTTTTCTGGCAAACAGTGGTCATGAGAAGACACTTCTTCCTCTGAGAGGACGATCATTCTGCTTAAAGGGAGGCAGACCTTGCTATTTTTGGGCATGTTGGAGCAATGCAATGCCGATGAAATGTTTGTAATAAAGGAAAATATCAAAGCTCAGACAGACATACCATGCAAAGCCACTGGAAATGCACACATACAATTTTGTGTCTTCCATCAGTTCTAAATGTTTTCTTTCCCAGTCTTTTGAGCTGAAGACCTCTTCTACAATTGTCAGGCTTTCATCCTGTCCGCACTACAGGAAGTCTAGGTCTTGGGAACTCTATTTTCCCTGTGCAGTTGAGATCCCTCTTTGGAGATTTATTCAGATTTTTCTTTTATCCAGAAGATTATCTTTAATCAGCGAGGGTTAGGTCTTCCTATCACCAGACCTTTGGTTGTCTTCTCCATTTTAACAACATGAATATTTCTTGGGGATGGTCTGATGCAGTTTTTATTGGCTCAAATTTTAAATAATTGGTGTGTTATCTCATCCTTGGCTATAATCTGTGATGATACAGATTCTCTCTGTACTTGGAAAGCAGTATCTGAACTCAGAGCAAAATCTTCCCTTAATGCAATCTGTACGTTGTATAAGAACATGTACATCGACAACCCTACTTTATGCATTTGTATAAGGAGAATCATGGGTGCAAGCGCATAACTCAGCTTTGCCAGAGACCAAATACAAGAGTAACTAATAGTTTTGAGGCAGTAACAGGGCCTGAAATAACCTGGCCCACATGTCTTTCTCTGAGAGACTTTTAATATACCTCTGCATGAAGATGCCAGGATCAGGTCTTGGAAGGCTAAATTGTACATCACTGTCCTTGTATAGCACTGGCACAGAGGAAAGAAGACCTTCCTCAGGTCGCAATTTCACAGATGTTTTCAGACTACAGAGACCAGCACGGCCGCTAATGAAGCAGTCCCACCATCCCTCAGCACCTCTTCCTTCCCTCACGCTCTCCTTTCGCATGAGCTGCCACAAACCTTTGCACAGCAAAGCGGCTCAGAGAAGTGATAAAGTCAAAACTAACTCATACAGACACTTCATTTTAAATCTGCCTGATGCCCTGCTCCAGTTCATGGCACAACACTTGTTCTTAAGGAAGGAGATGGCATTAGGCAAAAAACTCAGAGCTGGGACTGGAAAGCTTCCCTTCTCCTGACAGGAGCTCTGGCTAGTTCCTGGTTTAAGGGAATCGTGAAATTGTGCCATTAAGGTCAGGTTAAATAGCTTGTGAGTCATGAAACAGGTAGGTTACTGACCCCACTAATTGCTGAGTCAGCTCAGGTGTTTCCTCATTAAACATTGTTGTGTGAATCCATCTTACTGTGGATCTGTCACATAACCTGCCTTGAGACCCAGTGCTCCAGTCTTTTCATTCATGGCTCACATATTAGCTGCAGGACTTCAGGGGATGGCTCCTGAACCAGCCCTTTCAGAAGGACATCCATTTTAGTGGGGAGAAATTACAGCAGGCATTTGTAGTACCAGGTTTTTTAGCTGACCTATTTCCTCTAGTTTTCTCAGCACATTGCCAGTGGTTAAATAAAGCCTCATTAGGAGAGCTGGCCCCTCTTTCTGATTGCAAGGTTCAATTTTGTATTCATGGGTACCTGTACTGTTTTCTGTAGTTACTAAAAAATCTGGCTGAATTTGGGGCAGGGAAGAGAATTCTGCAATGCTTCCTCTTAGTCTGCACGAGCAAATATTGTAAAAATCGGATTCTAAAACTTATAAACTCAGATGTTTTGAGAAAAGCCTGGAGCCTCTGCTCACAGTCGAGTGGGTGGATGTCCTGCAAGAGCAGCAATTACAGCACAATAAACCAGTCAACATGTCTTGTGTAATTGGCATGAGTCTTTATTATAGGAATATCTACAGTGCTGACAGATCGGGCTGAGAAAGCCACTCTTCTCCACACACACATACACGTGTGAGCAGACATGAGGGAGAAGAGGATGCACCAAAATAACACCCCCAAGCTCCAGCTGAAAGCACGCTCCCTCTGCTTTCACCGAGCACCCACTGCAAGGCTGGAGATGGCTGGTTTCATGTGACAAATGGAAAGGGGACCTGAGAAACAAATTCTCTTCCCCACCCTCTGCCTGCCTCACTCAGGGCCAGAGACAGCAGCAGCCACGGGCTGTGAGCAGGGGGGCTGCTGCCCGTGTCCAAGCTCGCCCTGCGCCGCACCGGCACTTGCACAAAGAGCTGTCAGGAGCAGCAACGTCCTCTCCACACATGTACATGGTACTCGTGTTGCCTGGTTTGCTAATGGGAGGGGGCAGACTCCCTGTTCACCACTTGAAATCTCACTTGAAACTTGAAAAGAAAATAAGTGAGAGAGAGACAGAGACACAGTATTATAAATTAGCATTTAAATTTGTCAATTAAATCTGCAGAGATTCACTACCTTGGTTTTTTGCTGTATCACTCCCTAGTTATGTTCTTTCGATGCCTCTGCCCTGCTTCCTTCTGCAGGTTTTGCAACAGCCTCCTGTACGTTTGCTGCCTTGCAGAGCACCACAGATAATTTTCTGGTTTTTATTAGCTTTCTGAAAACACATGGATCTGGGCTCCTTCACTTCAGCCCCTTAAAGTTTAATAGGGTGTCTATTGTAAAGCTAACTTTTTCATTCATTTGCTCATACAGGGAATATTTCCTTTGAACAGCAGGCATGTTCTGCTAGAAGAATCCCTTTGGGAAAATATGAAGCTTTGAGAAATGTTCAGTCCTCCCTCAAAGAGGTCTCTTCTGAACACAGACAACTTCTTGTGCTATTTAACTATCAATAAAACCCCCCTGCTGTACCAATATCTGCTGAAGTACTAAGCTTTGCAGCAATCCATAACTTCCAGTGAAATGTAAGCAATTAACCTGATTTTAATGTTACTCAGGTATGTTACCAACAGTCATCTGTAATTCTTTAACATTCTTCTCAGTGTAAATCACCTCGGAGGCAGGGCAGCCCCTTTTCTAAGGAATTTCAACAAATGCTGAGTTAAAAGCCAAGGAGTAGAAAAATAACTTTTAAAAGGAAAATATACCTCAAGATTTATCACTTAAAAAAGAATAGGAGAGAAAATAACAAGGCAAAAGCCTTCATTTTGATTTAATTCAAAGTGTAAAAAGGCTTGGTAATATGGTGGCCCAAGAGAAGGACACCAAAGAAAATCTTTATGGGATGTGTTTAAATTAAAAACTAATTAAAACTAAATTGCTTAAGATTGCACAAGATTATCTAAATATTCCCATAGGTTTGAAGTTTGAAACACATTTTTACATTTGAACCCAAATGTTTCAGTTGCTCAGAGACCACACAGGTGCATGGGATGCAGGTGGGTGCTGGGTTAGAGGAGAGGACAAAAACTTCTCTTTCACTTACTTTCCAAATCCAAAATCCAGGCTTCTGCATTTAGGATCAAACCCCAAAAAGCATTCTCCTACATGTTTGGGCTCTCTCATGTACAATGCCACCAATGCACACGTTTGCAACAGCAGCACATGAATTCCCACTGTATGCACCATTCCTCTCCTCTTGAAGCTATCCCTGAGGACCTCTCTTGCAATGGGAACCGAGTAGGCCAAGCTCTGTTTTCAGTGTCACCCTGGCAACTGCTTTCCCCTCCATCTGGATGTCGCATCAAAGAGACGTTCTTGCCACCTCTCGGGTTCAACATGAGCCTTACAACTGCTGGGGAGGTCTTGCAGTCCCAGCCCTGGAGACTGGAGAATACCTTTCCCCACACCTCCCTTTTGAAACTGTTGAGTATTTAGCTTTTGTACAAAGAAAACCAAGAAAATATGGCCTAGTTCTACTTTAAAATATCAGAAGTCAATAGGATTAATTTTTTTTTTTTTTTTTTTTTGTGATTCTGAGTTTATCTCTGGATGTTGGGATGCTGCAGGTTAGCAGTACTGCCCACAATTTAGCCCAGAAACTTGAATTTGTATTTCTGCAGCTGATAAGTGAAATAGAGTTTCCATATATTTTATCGGAGCATCTATAAGGAAGCCATATTGTCTAGCCAGCAAAATATCCAGGGTAGTGGGATGGGTGTTTAACCTTTCCCCCTTCCCCCCACCACGGGAGGCTGGGCAGCCCACCCACGCCGTGCCCCAGCACTGAGCATCCTCAGCCCTCACCTCTCATGCACACGTGGCAGCATCAGCAGTAACATCTCTGCAGGCCGGTGAGAAGAGAGGGATTTACACTGGCATTTTATTTTATATTTATTTTATTCCACTTTATTTTTCTGTAACTGATACTTCTGAAGTGTCACTCTCAGAGTATCCCTTGCTTATAGAGTCACTCAAACTGGAACTTCACATAAGGTCATTGAAATACCAGGAGTAATCCTGAATCAACCAAAATCAGAAGCTCTCCACTTGTAATTTTTTTCCAAGGCCAGAGCTGCACAGTGCGGAGACACAGAGGACAACATATGGCCTCTTCCTGAGACAAATATAACAGCAGTCCGTTGGGCATGCCTTGAAGAACTTTCCACCCCAGCTCCTCGCAGTGTTTTGACCTGGTTAAGTATTATAATGTCCATTTTAAAAACAGGGAACCTGTGGCCTATGGAGCCTACAGTCTCATAAATTGTCTAAGATATACTCAGGACTGCAAGAAAATACCATATGCCTTCAGTTTCAGCTTTTCATTCCTCTTGGCTGTTCCTTATTGCATGCCTGAAAGTAAAAAGGGGGGGGGGGGGGGAGATGAAAAATGGGACCATAACTTAGGAAAAGCAGTTATTCTCCCAGAAGATCAATGAAATCCTCCCACAGGTCATCACTGAGTCCACAGCTTCCCATCCACCACTACTGGCAGAGGAAACCAGTAACTATTAGAAACTTTAAGAAACCCAACAACGCCAGAGGTGAGAAAGCAGTGTGCATGTTTCTTGCTGCCTATTTAGGATGGTGACAGGTGAGAAAAGTTCTTCTCTTTTGATCCGCTCTGATCTCTGCCCAAGTTGCCGATGCCTGGGAAAGGAAAACGGATACTCAGCTTCCACACATCCACCACCATTAGGCCAGGTCCCTGAAGCTGCTTTTGCCCGTACTGAGAGACGTGCAGAAGTGGGCGGAAGGCAAGGCGGGTGGAGGGTGATGTCTCAGGTACCTGAATGTAACTGGGAGGTGCCCAGCTGGCGGTGGCTGGTGCTGGTGGTGGGCAGGTGAGGAAGCCTGTGCTGTGAAGTCCGACTTCTGTGTTCCTTGTCAGGGACCGTGTTTTAGGCCACCAGGATAAGTAAGCCTTGTTATAGGTGGATCTAGAGACCTGATCTACATCCAAGCTTTCCATGACCATGGAGGCGTCTCATCTCCCTCTGAGCCATGGAGTTTGAATGCGAGTGGACACAGCATCAGCCACAAGTGGTGTTCTAAACCAAAACTTCACCTCTGTCTCACTTCTGGAAAAAGAAAAAAAAAAAAAAAGAAGACAAAATCACCTTTTAGAAAATTAATTCACAGAAAGATTATTACAAACCACTAGTGAAGCCAATATAATTTGTGTAGGAGATAAAAAGGCAGCATTCTCTTAGAATTATTTTGAAAGTCTTAAATCCACAAAGAAATGTTCTGTTGAAAAATGACATTTAAGATGCATAGCAAAAAATACCCCTAAATCAACAATCGCTTTAAGCTCATCAATACAGTTGCTCCAGATTAACGTTGATATAACTGAAATCTGCATCCCACCCACATAAGAAATCTGTAATTAGCAGGTGGGAGATCACACACAGTTCTGTGGAAAATTTATATATACTTAAAAAAAAAAATCAGCAATGGAACAGAGCTCGTTGATTTCCCATTCTGGGTTTGTTCCCAATAGTCCTTTTGCCAAGTTGTGGTTTTTTTCCTCCTCCAGGCAGATTTTGGTTGTGTGAAGCAGCACAACTTCCCCTCAAGTGCACTGCAAAACAGCAGCAGCCTCTGGCCGCAAGCTGCTAGTCTGCAGGTCGCCGTTGCTGCCGGAGCACCGCAGCAGTGGGGCAAGAGAGAGCAGCATCCGTAAGGTGTGAGCAAGCTGTGCCACCCCTTCACGTGGCTTTAGCGCTTGGAGGTGGACAACGTGTGGAGGGACTGAGGAAGCCCATTTTCTTTCGAGCAGAGGCAACTGGAAGCAGGCACTGAATGGAGAGGATGCTCCTGAAGCGCTGTGGTCCCACAAAACCCACTGAACGTCTCTCAGTACCAGGATTACACAGAACTTAAGGAAGAGTAAAATAAGACATGGAAAAACAGAGTGACTAAAAGGTCTAGCAGATCTGACACTCTACAAATATGGGAGACAACCGGGAGAAATGTAAACCATACTTCACTCCGTGTCTGTAAGCAATAAGTGCTAGTGAAATAGGACACAGATCTTGCTCCTGATAGTAACTGGGTCTGATACCTTTGATGTGTTTAACAGTTTCCAGTTTTCTCAGACAGAGGAGGATAGCAGAAATTTAGCAATCGCACTCTCTCATCACAATGAAACATGTAAGATGTTTGTAAAACATTTGTAACAGGAAGGTATAAAAATGAAGGAGAAGAGGTTAGTGACTAATGACTAATCTTGAATCATGGGCTGGAGAGGAGATTGCAATTTAAACACTTGAAAAAACCCAACTTTGGGGGTGGCTGGGAGAGACAACGTCACCTTCAGGAGAGGGCATCCATCAGCGGAGCTGCCGGGGACAGCAGATGGGAAGGGACGGTGCTCTGCTGACAGATCCGTACCCGAGGAGCTGCAATACCGCCATGGCTGTGTGGCTCAAAGGCACTCACAGCTCGACGTCAGACGGTCCTCAACAAGGCACAGGCTGTTAGTAGGTGCAGTAGCTGGGCTGGCCGTAAGGGTCTCTAACTGCCTATATAAAACCCATATATATGGATTGTTATGCATTCGGTTTTAGCTAGGGAATAAAAATGAGTGGTTGGGAATTTTTCCTGTGAGGGACTTGATTTCAGGGACAGGGAGCCTGAGCGAGGTTGCGGAAGCCAGTCAAGCGCTCACACGCTCCTTGCATATCTCATTCTCTCTGTGGGCTCTGCTCCCCCTTCCTCCTCGGGAGGGGGTGCACCTTGCTTTTTGGGAAACATTGCTGTAGGATAGAAACTGGAAGGTAGGCGAGGAGCTGGAGGCTGTTACAGGGAGTGTTTTAGTTTGACAGGGTAGGAAAAAAATGGAGCAATCTGCAGTAATGGCAAGGGAAAGTTTTCTTTGTTTTGTTTTGTTTTGCTTTTTACTCTGTGCAACTCTCTTGCCATTTCATTCAATTCCCAACCTCTCCCTCTCTGGTATTGCTCCATCGTCCTCAGCCATCCCCTTATGCCTCCCACTCACACGTTCGTTAAGGATTAATTATTTCCTTTACACTCATCCTTGCCAACCCTGGTCTTCCCGCCATGCTCAGAGCTTTCCCAAGCTCCTTCACCTCTGCACAACCCAGCTTCTCCTTGCTTAGAAATCCCGTATTTGAGAGGAAACAAACCTCTATCAAACCAGCCGGCACCATTTCTTCTTCCCCTCCACCAGGGTAAACCACCATCCCAACCTCCGAGCCAGACCCTCCCTTGACCTTGACACAGGGTGCGTACTGCTACCTCACCCAGAAAGCCCCGCGTCCCCGACATCTGTTGCACCCGGGCTCAGAAACCCCTCCATTTCTTGTGCTGGCCCTGGAGAATTCAAGGAAGCAGCAAGAAACCCTACGACCAGCTTTTATCAGGTGACATCTAGCCCGAAGCCAATGCCCTCCGTGCTTGGGCAGCCCAAGGGCTCGCAGGGGTGCCCTTACCCAGGGAGATGCAGCCAAGCTGCCCCAAAGTAGCGCGGCCACCCAGACTGCGGTGCCGGTAGTCCTCCAGTGCTGAGCACACTGCAGCTTGCAGGATAACCGCCCCCCAGCCCAGCCCACCCCAACACCCAGAGCTTGGGTAGCTGCAGTTCTGACTCAATTGCTGGGGCTTAGTCCATCACCTGGAATGAACAAACTGCAGAGAAGCTACATAAAATACAGCTTGTGTGTAGGGGAAGGCTGGAGGCAGGAGAGGAGAAGACACAAATCATCCAGGCAGAGAGAGGAAGAGCTAATGAGGAAAGTAGGTATTTATAATTTTTTTTCCCCTGCAAGTACACCTACACCTTACCCACAACAGGAGTGTCAAACACTCCTATCAGCAAGAACTTTGGGGTTTGGGGAGGTGGGATGTTTGTCTGTGGGGGTTTTTTTCCTTTTAAAGACAGTGTTAGTCCATCTCACTAGCTGAAATTTAAGGGGCCTCCTGAGAAAGGGGTAGCCCCTCCACTGCCACCCAGTATGAATACATTAATTTAAAGACAAAACAAATGTGTTTGTCTTTGAAATGACTATGACGCTGCTAGCTGGAAGAGCTGTTTGCATTTAAAATGGTACGACGGCGTGAAGCGTGAAAGATGTATATACAACGCAGGCTAGCGAAGCAGACTCTTTTCTCCTTATTAGGAGGATTTTTTTTTATTTCTTTCGCCATTCGGAGACACGCGTCACCGGGAAAGTGGGTACTGATAGCGTTCTTCCTTTGCGTCCCAAAACGCAGGAGGGTGTTTGCCTAAACATGCAAGCACAGAAGCAGGGCTTGTGTATTTTGTATAGGAAGCTGCTTTTGTTTGCTGCCAGTAGGATACACAATGTGCTCTCTACAGGGGATCAAGATGTAGGGCTGTACAAACACCGAGCAGCAATACCTTACATAACTGGCCCTGGGGGAGAGTTACATGTCATGAGGAGACACAGTTTTGCCAGGAAAGGTAAATCGCAAGAGGTGATGTAGAATTCATGGAAGAAAACCAGAGGCTGGTGGGGGAAAAAGAAACAAAACAAACAAAAAACCACAACGAACAATCTGTGCAGATTATCCCCAGGCAGACTGCTCCGAGGAAAAAAGCCGCGGAGCTATGACTGCAAATTCACAGTCAATTCACTGCTTAGTGCAGCGACTGCATCTGTAACCCTTCCCTCGTGGGGGGGTTCGGCCTGTCTGCTGGCACGGGGCAGGTGAGACATCTTGCCTGACTCTTGCCACGTCACTTGGGTCCCTCAGGGGACACCAGCCTCTCCCAAATGGGGTTAAAGGAAAGGGATGCTGCAGCAGTGCTGGAGCCGGGACTAGCTCTGGCATGGGAGAAAAGGTCCACCGGCTGCGTAGCTTGGGGAGAGGGGTTACCATGAGGTTGGGGGGGACCCAGAGGTGGGTGGTGTCCCCTGGGTCAAGCCGGGGCCAGGAAGGACCAGGGATGGTTGCAGTCCCGCTCCTCCCCCAGGGGACTGTCTGGATGAGGGATGAGGACGAAGCACAGTGGGCTGCCCCATAGGGCTCCTGAGGATCTCTGTGCTCCTGTGAAAACCATTGTGGACCTACACATACGAAATAACGCTGTCATGGCATGACACAGTCCAAGCTTTGCATGTGGATAAATAGACAGATCCCCCACGGACAGATTGGCACAGGAAAGGGAAACCCTCTGGAAAGAGAGGGACTGGACAAAAGAGTGAAATGAGCTTGTAATTTATTGTCAGCCTGAAACCTACTTGCAAGGAGGTCGTTCACTGCTGGGCCTGCTGAGAAATTTGGCCTGTTGTAACCAGCAGCAGCTTTTCTATACCTGAGTGAAGAGAGGATAGTGACAGTATCACCAGCTGTCCCAGGGAGTCTGCTGAAATTGCCGATGTTCTGGTCCTCCCTTGCGCACCAACACCAGCTTCTTCCTTTTTAAGCCACCCCGCTAATACTTATTTCTGTCTGGGAGAGTCAGGGATTTCAAGTGACCTCTCAGAAGCCTTGCAGACTACATGGAGAGCAGGTACATGAAAGCAACGCCATGAGCACTGTCCACCCCAAAGGAAGAAATTAAGGCTTCCTAGGAAATGAAAACCAGCTCTTCCCTTCTGCATCTTCCTGCTAGCATTGCCTTCAAGGACGATGCCCCTCTCTACAGACATCATGCAGGACATCATTGTTAGGAGCTGAAGGTCTTAACCAAGAAAACAGTAAACATCCAAACTAAACAAACTTGACATGCTCTTTGAAGAAGTACATTATTCCTGCCACTCCAGTGAAGGTCCTTCATCTTCACTGATAGCAAACCTTCACTGACAATCACCACAGACAGAGCTTCAACAAAAAGGTGGAAAATGTAATGTAAGCTGGAAGCAGAAGTGAGTTGCCATAATATGTCTGATGTTAAGCAGGGAAATGGATTTGATTTTTATAGATGTCTCTTGTGCTTCAGAAAAGTACTGTAATTGCAGATACCAAACTGAGGAAGAAATAGCAGTTCTGCTGCCAGTGCAGACGAAACACTCCCAACGCCTGTTATTAATAGAAAGGCAGTGGCATTGCCAGCAAGGTAAAAAGGTCAGGAATAACTTTTAGCCATTTTCCAGTTAAAAAGCAAAAAAAAAAAAAAAAAGAAAAGAAAAAGAAAAAGAAAATCATTCTAGTCATATTCCAAGGTGAAGCAGAAGTGCAGATTAGGCTAATGTTGGATTTGCACCAGGCTGAGAATGCAAATGCATGACCATCAAATACCTATGGAGCAACGAAGTCTAGGGCAGGTGGCTGTGTGGGGCTGTGGGTGAGCCAGGCTCCCCACTGGCTCTGCAGCCCTGCTCCCAGCCCCGGCCAAGCCGCTCCATCCCCAGCCCCGGCAGCTGGGAAATGGAGAGTGCCGCTGCCTTGAACATGAGGTCTGAGACCTGGACAGAAAGCGCTGTAAAGAGCAGGGGATTTTTGGTATTGTTGTTGAAAGCAGCAGAGCTTTGCTGAAGGCTCAAGAACAAGTTAGGAAACACTCTGGATCTGCTCATATACTTTTTGTCTGTGAAAAATGCTCATAAAACCCAAAGCCACAGAACTGGCAGAAAAATTAAAAAAAAAAAAATAAAATTCCCAAAACCCCCAACCCAAAAATCTGAAGGAGATCTGGGGAATAAAAGAATCCTCTTCCTCAAAAGATGCATAACAAATTGCATTAACAAAAAATTCAAAACCACAGGAAAAGACCATACAACAAACCCCATGGAGAATAGCTGCCTAGGATTTCTAGAAGAATTTCCATTAGACGATGGATTTGTAAGAAGTGATTTTGCCTACTCCTTTGCAGTACTTTTTCTTACATACAGCCTTGTTAAAAAATGAAAATATGGAATTGACATACCCTCCATCTTTCTCCTAAAACCGTTTTTTTAACAGCACTAATTGAACTAAAGTAACTACTTGGAAACCCTAATTTTAGTCAACTCTATAGAACCTGAATTCAATCTGCAGTCATGAAAGAATGAAATATTTGATCCTGGATTTTGTACCCTCACATTTATGCTTGCAGGTCAGACAGGACCATTAATTCTTTTTCAGAAGTATTTAAAGCCCTGAATCTGAAATTATTTGCAGCAGAATGGAGCTCAATATAATTCCAAAAAAGGATGAGTTGGTAACCTGTAAGGAAAAGATAGTCGAACTGCAACTGCAGAACAATTTCAAGCATGCTGTTCTTTGTAGCATTTCTTTTGGCCAACAAGAGAAAATACTGCAAGTGTTGAAGTTATTTTTAGAATTTTACCTGAAAATATTGACACTATAGTATTTTTGTCAGAACCTTGATAAAAACAGTAGTTTAGTTCTCCTTACCACATGATTTTAAATATTTTATAATGTAACCTCAAGAAATTATGACCAGATAAATTCCTTGATACCTTAGCAGCTTATAAAACTGTGTAAAACCCATGCAAATGCAACAATGAAATACTGACTGAGAAAACCTCAAAATGTAAAATATTCTTTAACCTACTATTAAAAATATATAATTATTCTTCCATCTTTTTAAAGCACTGCAAATACACTAATAACTTGTTGGAATTGCAACTTCATTCCTATCTCCTTCAAGGCAGTAGTGTATGACTGATAGGGAGAAATAAGTGTTTCCTACATTCATAGGAAATTTTTGCTCTTAACATTATTACATGAGAAAATGGAAAGATAATTTTTGTCGTTCTATGGCTTAGTTAACTCATTTATCTCTTCCAAGATATATGCAATATTTTAAGAGGCTTTATTCCAGTCTAAACAATTTCTGATACAATTTAACAAATTGGATAAGATGCCAACACATCTTCAAGGGTCAGGTTTCCTTTTGATATAAATCACCACAATTCTGACATATAGACTATTCAGTCTGAAAAGTAAAAAATATTTGTGTAGCTCTTTGAATAAAGGGGTGTTTAATTAGCATGTTTTTATCTCTAACGGCAACTGAGAAGTGTAAACACAATTATTTAAAAAAGAAGTAAAATGTCAGATGCTCAGTAAATGTACTATAATTTATCATAATGTACTTTATCATAAATGTTATCACAGCATAGCATTTAATTATGGAATAATTTTCCCAAAATACATTTGATATTAAAATTCAAAACAATTAAACAATTCAAAGTGGAACTTAAAACCCTACTTTTTGGAAAAAAAATCAAATTCTGTAAGAGTAAGCATAGATTTTTTCATACTTTTCCTTTACAAAATTAATACTATATTTTTAAATCTTTTTCTTACTCCTCCCCTCCATACTCACTAACACCCTTCCTCTTTTTATTCATAGAATCATAGAATGGTTTGGCTTGG